>NC_133315.1:5504928-5605596 GCF_012295235.1 Primulina huaijiensis
CGACTCCAAATACTCATACAAAAAAAAAAAAACAACACAATACTTATAAATAAAACATAATTAACAAATATAAACTTAATTTATACCTCCCCGTCAACGGCGGCAAAAACTTGCTACTACTTAAATTATAATCCAACCAAACGTAGGTTGTCTGCAAGTAATATATTTCGTAAGTACGAGATCGATCAACAAAGCGGATATTTTAAGTTTAAATTTATTAATTTATAGATTACCAAATGCAAGAACGAAGTTTACAAATTATAAATTTTGTCAAGGCTCGAGGATTTATTCTTGGTTTCTGCAATATTGTTTAATGCCATGTAGTTGTAATAGTAGTCTTTGTCTCCTCCAACTTCAATTCCATGTCCCTTCTTTCAATGCTTTGTTCCACGACTTTAATCACCGAATTTGACTCTGCTCAAAACAACAAACATGTGGGGAATTGTCTGTATATGAATTTGGCCACTTGGTTCACCTCATTTGGTTAAATATTAAAATCGTTATGATTTTTTTACGATATGCTGGTCATGGTAAAAGTAAATTTGTCCTCGTTTTGATATTTTCACAATTTGATTATCTTAACCAACTTTTTAGGCAATCATGTCTTCTGCAAAGTTGTAGATAATTTCTCAAAGATTTTAAACATGTTTGAATCACCTTCATTTGAATTTTCTAGCTTGAGTTATCATTATTTTACCAACACATAGAAAACCTGAAAATAAAACATATTTAGTAAGACATTTAAATATAAAAAAAATACTAAAATAACATAATTTTATAATTTTAATGAAACTTAAATTTTAAAATATAGGTTTTAACATATAATAAATTATTAATTTTAAGTTTCATCAGAGTACGAGACATAGATATGCCAAAGACAACATTCCAGACAAGAAACGATCATTTAAATTCGTGGTAATGTTGTTTGGTGTTACAAATGCTCCAGCAGTATTTATGGACCGAATGAATCGCATATTCAGGGAATTTCTTGACCAATTTGTTATAGTTTTTATTAATAATATTTTGGTATACTCAAAATCTGAGGAGAAACACACTGAACACTTGAGGATTGTCCTACAAATACTTCGCAAGGAATAACTTTATGCTAAATTGTCAAAATGTGAGTTTTGGCAAGATCATGTTCTGTTATTCGGTCTTGTCATATCACGCTTTGGAATCTCAGTTTATCCAAGCAATGTAGAAGCCGTGATTAATTGGTCTAGACAGACAAACGTTCTTGAAATTCGAAGTTTCATGGGTTTAGCTGGTTATTACCGTCGATTCATCGAAAGATTCTCAAAAATCGCTAAACTAATTACCCGCCTAGCATAGAAAAATGTGTCATTCGTTTGGTCTGACGAATGTGAATCAAGCTTTCTCGAGCTTAGAAAGAGATTAACTACTACACAAGTTCTGACACTTTCAACTGGTACTAAAACCCCACGAGATCAAATATCCAGTTCATGATCTAGAGTTAACTGCCATTGTGTTTGCCCTGAAAATTTGGCGTCACTCTTTATATGAGGAAAAGTTTGTGATCTTATCTGATCATAAAAGCCTGAAGTATCTATTCTCTCAGTCAGACCTAAATATGAGACAACGGAGATGGATGGATCTTCTCAAAGATTATGATTGCGAGATTCAGTATCATCCTGGAAAAGTGAACGTAACTGCTGATGCACTCACTCGAAAAGTTCAAGATGTCGTTTTGACTTCCGTTCTAATTTCACAAGTGCATGAAGATATTTATACATCAAGATGGAGTTTCATTATTAATGATGAGCGCGTCACCGTTACTGTAGTACAGATTGAGCCCGAATTAATTTCTCGAATTAAAGAGGCACAAAAAACTGACGTCCAGATTCAGAAATCTAGACAGTTGGTCCTCAATGGTCACAAATCAGGTTTCGAAATAGCTGAAGATGATTCTCTCCTATTGAATGGCCGTCTAGTTGTTCCAGAAAAATCAGATTTGCAATTAAAACTTTTGGAGGATGCCCATTGCATCATTTACAGTATCCATCCGGGAGGAAAGAAAATGTATGCATATTTGAGACTCCAGTTTTGGTGGAAGAGAATGAAGAAAATATTTGAATTCGTGTCTAGATGTCTCACATGTCAACAAGTCAAAGATGAGAGGAAGAAATTCGGAGGACTCCTGCGAATTCTCGAAATTCTCAAATGGAATTGCAAGCATATTGCGATGGATTTCATTACTCATTTACCTCATTCTTCAAGAAGTTGCGATTCTATATGGTTTGTAGTGGATCGCCTATCAAAATCTGCACATTTTATTCCGTATGAGCGGACATACACTTATAGAAAAATGGCCCGTCTCTATATTGAAAATATAATCAGACTTCATGGGATTCATGTCACCATTGTTTCTAATAGAGACCCAAGATTTACTTCGAAATTTTGGGGAAGTTTTCAAGAAGAATTAGGTTCAAGATTTGCTATGAGTACTGCATATCACCCACATACTGATGGTTAGTCCGAAAGAACTATTCGAACTCTAGAAGATATGTTTCACGCTGTTATTATGGATTTTCATGTTGGATGGAAAGATGCTTTACCACTTTCAGAATTCTCATACAATAACAGTTTCCAATGTAGTATTGGAATGACATCATTTGAAGCCTTATATGGAAGAAAATGTAGATCGCCATTCTTTTGGGATGAGATAGGTGAAATGAAACTGACTGAGCCAGAGCTGATACAGGAAATGAATGATAAATTCCATTTGATCAGAAATGAATAAATCAGCTCAAGAACGACAAGCTAGTTACACAAATCGACGACGTAGACCACATGAATTTCAAAAAGGAGATCGTGTATTTCTAAAAATTTCACCTTTTTGGGGAACGGTCCAATTCGGCATGAAAGGAAAATTATCACCGTGCTATATTGGTCCATACGAATCTCTAGAACGTGTGTGAAATTTGGTATATCGGTTGGCATTACCACCTACTTTATCAAAAATTCATAATGTATTTCACGTTTCCATGCTATGGAAATATGACTCATGTTCTGCCACCAGACGAAGTTGAATTAGACCCGACACTAATTGTAACATTTCTTAATAAAATAACTAATACTACTTTAAAATTTGCGGAAAATAAAAAATTTTCTTATTTAATTAGTAAACTATCGCCTTCTGAATTTAAATAAAATGATCGACTAAATTATTGAAAATAATGCAAGTACAAAATATTTCCGTAGCATAAAAAAAATATCATTCATCACTACTGTAAAAGCTATATCCAAAACGAGAATTTGAAAATACTTTTCTTTTGCCAACAAAATTTTGAATAAATAAAATAAGAGTAAAAATTTTAACGTGTATAAAATCATTTCAAAACAATAGCGATCCTCGGGTTTGCACTGCACATAGTCCGAACAAGCTCACTGATCAGCACCTCATGTCTCCTCAAAAGCATCAACATCTGCATCGATCAAGTCTAGTAAGCCTAAAGACTCAACACTCATAAACCATGAATAGAAAATAGTACTTAATAAAATCACATGCATTTGAAAGTAACATGTACGAAATAACAGCTGAACATACATAAATATAGTTGTGCCATAACTGCATAAACATTTTCATAAAAGTGCTTCCATCATAACATGCATAATCATACTTAATTTTGCGTAGAAATATGTTCAAAGCAAGTGGTCCGTAACATAAATCGTCTGATCGGACTAAACCGTGGTACTGGGCTGGCATGGATAACCACAGCCCAGCCTCTCCTCATAAGTTTCCTCGCATAGATACAGGAAATGATTTGCGGCATTTACTGGTTCCTGGCTGCCTAAAAAATGAATGACTTTCTGCTGGGCGGTCGGACAGATACTGACCTCCATTGAAAATATATCGAAGCTCCATTCGAAGAAAGCAAGTCCATACCTAGAATAATGTCAAACTTGGGCATCGGTAGCACAATCAAATCTGCATGTACCACATTTTCTGTAATCAAAGCTCCAAACTCTTCACTATTTTCGAGGTAAACATATGATCGTCAGAAGGAATCAAAACTCTGAATCCCAAATCCATGGCCTCTAGTATGATCCCACTCACTTGACAAAAGTTTCGGATATAAATGAATGTGTAGCTCCGGAATCTAGCAGTGCGTACGTAGCTACATCTGAAATAAATATCTTCCCTGCCACAAAACATAACATCAAATGTGATCGTGTTGAGACTTAAGGAAATTTTCTATCATTAATTCTATGGTGATCTCGGATCAACTGGATCACTCTTTTTCCATCCTACACCATGGGATCCTCCATACTCCATAAACGAAAAAATATACAAAGGGATGGTCCAACGGTTTCAAGTGGACCATGAAGCTTCAGTCTTGCATGATTTTGCTTCTTGCAAAATTTGAAAAACCTTTATTTTCCCCCGCAGATTTTAGTTACCTAACTTTTAGGAGACTGATGATAAACTGAAACATGCTGTCTCTTTTGCAGCCAAAGATGCACGACAACTCAGCTCATGCAGCGGAACTTGCAAGATCGAGTTCATGTTTATATTATCGGTTGTGAATTTATGATGAACGATGTAAGCTTTTTATGAGTGATATATGCATCCGTATTGTGATCATGCCACAAGAATTCGAAATTCATTGTATTTATGGTAACTGTGATGAAATCTTTTTATGGTCATGTGCTGTATAACTTATTATTTTGTAAATTTACTCTCTCTTTTGCTTCTCCTCCAGCACAGGAGAGTACATGTTGACATGAATAATTATTTGTTCTCAAAACGAAGGTAAGGACGTAAGGTGCTATTGATGAAGTCGTCTAGGGGGTAAAGTACAATATTTATCACAGAGTAGAAACCATATATAGATTTGGTCATAATTCATAATCGTACTACTTTTTTGCATGTTTATATTCAAGATTGTCGCATCTTGTTCACCACTTCAAAATCAGCTTTTTTATTTCATTATCGTAACATGTCTGCCAATCATATATATTTTTCTTTTACAGATTCCATGAGTTAAACTTGTTTACGAGAACAAAACACGGCATCTGATTATCAACTGTATTTAATTTTCTTTGGCTAATAAAGTAGACACAAGATATATAGGAGCGATTTGATTCGTCCCTTGCATTATATATAGTTTATAATTTTCAATATCTATTGGTGTACATTTTCCTTTGACTAAAATTTACTAGTTACTCAAATTTTAATTTTCACATGGGACAAGCAAATAAAGATTATTATTTTTCTAAATAAGTATACCTTTAAAAAAAAAACGAAGTGCGAATTTTTTTGTTATTAATGATTGATCCTGCTCGTTTCATCAGTTTTAGAATGATGATGGATGAGATTGTTTCAACATTCCAAAAAACGCGTCCCACAAGATTCTTTGGTACCGAGGATTCTGAAAAATCCAAATCATGGCTTAAAGATATTGAGTATCTATTAATTTTAATGGAGTACTGATAATCAAAAGTATAAGCTTGCATTGTACCAACCGAAGGATCGTGTGAGGGATTGGTGGAAAGCCGCCAAGATGGGACTTGATGAACAAGAAATCGAGGTAAGTTGGGATGTCTTTAAAACTCAATTCACTGAACAATTTCTCCGCGGTCTTACTATACTGAAAAAGAGAATGAGTTCCATAGCCTGCGACAAGGGAATATGTCTGTAGCTCAATATGCCTCTACTGTTACTGCAATGCGGAAATACACATCACATATAGCAGCAAATCCAAAGGAAAAATATAATCGTTTCGTGAATGGACTAAACAACAACATTTTTACTTATGTGGTGTCCGGACTACCTACTGGATTTGCGGAGGAATTCGAAAGAGCAAAAAATGCAGAAGCTGGACTAAAGAGAGGAGGCACTTCGTTTGTTCCACCAGGTAACAGATCAACCACCCAACAAAATCTGAAAGCTAAAGGGAAGATATTAAGAAATCTGGATCAATTTCTTCCAGTTTTAGTGGTTACCACCAACAGGGTGAATCTCAAGTGACTACTTATTCTGGTCCCTATTGTAATCATTGTGGAGGCAGGCATCTCAGCGAGCAATGTGTTGGTGTTTATGGCTCTTGTCGGGAATGTGGTCAGGAAGGTCATTATGCAAGGGTTTTCCCATCGAAGAAGAATGTTCCACAACCATTTCAAGGAGGATTTCTTGGAGGATCTAGCACGGGCAGAGGGACTGAACCTGCTGAATCCTTTCAGCAATCATACACATCACCACAGCAAGCCTCGGGAAGTCGAAATTTCTCAAACCAACCCCAGGCCCGTGTTTTTGCACTTACCTAAGATCAAGCTCAGGAGGCGCCAGGAAATGTCATAGAAGGTAATTGTTCTGTCTCTGTTTATCATGCACGAGTATTATTTGACACTGGTGCATCCCATTCATTCATTTCTGAATCATTCATTACATCACATTAACCTACATAAAATTTTGTTGCTACTCCTATGGTTAAGATCATAATGTCTACTCGAATGATACTGGATTGCGTGTTGATATGTGAGATAATGAACTACATTTGAGCCTTATTAATTCATGATTTTGATTGTATCATGGGAATGGATACACTGACAATATACCGTGCCACCATTGATTGTTTCCATTGGATAGCCCGTTTTCGTCCTAACTCTGGGACAAAATGGAATTTCTATGGTAAGGGATCACGTGCCAAAATTCCCCTGATATCATCCTAGGAGATGTCGCGTTTATTATTCCAAGGGAACGAAGGATACCTTGTGTACCCTGTCGACATCGAGAAAGCAGAATCAACTTTGTTTGAAATCCTAGTGGCGAATGAATTTAAAGATATTTTTCCCGACGAAATACCTGGATTTTCTCCACCAAGGGAAATATAATTCTCGATAGAATTAAATTTTGGAACAACTCCTATTTCTGAAGCACCACACCGAATGGCCCCATTATAATTAAAGAAGTTGAAGGAACAATTGCAAGAATTACTGGATAAAGACTACATTAGACCCAGTGTATCACCATTGGGAAACCCAGTGTTGTTCATACGCAAGAAAGATGGTTTGATGCGGTCGTGCATTGATTATAGAAAATTGAATCAAGCTACTATAAAGAACAAGTAGCCATTGCTCGGATTGATGACCTATTTGATCAACTTCAGGGTACGGCTATGTATTCAAAGATCGATTTACGTTCTGGTTATCATCAATTGCGAGTACGAGACGAAGATATGCCAAAGACAACATTCCATACAAGATACGATCATTTAAATTCTTGGTAATGCTGTTTGGTGTTACAAATGCTCCAACAGTATTTATGGACCTAATGAATCTCATATTTAGGGAATTTCTTGACCAATTTGTTATAGTTTTTATTGATGATTTTTTGGTATACTCAAAATCTGAAGAGAAACACGCTGAACACTTGAGGATTGTCCTACAAATACTTCGCAAGGAACAACTTTATGCTATATTATCAAAATGTGATTTTTGGCTAGATCATGTTCTGTTATTCGGTCATGTCATATCAGGCTTTGGAATCTCAGTTGATCCAAGCAATGTAAAAGCCGTGATTAATTGGTCTAGACAGACAAACGTTTTTGAAATTCGAAGTTTCATGGGTTTAGCTGGTTATTACCGTCGATTCATCGAAAGATTCTCAAAAATCGCTAAACTAATTACCCGCCTAGCATAGAAAAATGTGTCATTCGTTTGGTCTGACGAATGTGAATCAAGCTTTCTCGAGCTTAGAAAGAGATTAACTGAAGCGTCTGTCCTTTTTATTACATTAAAAGTACTAGAATTTTTTTTTAAAACTCCCTAGCATCGGCCGAACCACAGAAATTACATAAAATAATTTGGATATCATTTTAAAATAAAACAACCAACTATATATTTGAGAAATACAGCCCATACTATAATCTCTCAAAAAAACCTCTCGAAACATAAATAAAAATTCGTAAAAATCTTTAACATAAATCATAATCATAAATGCGGAAAGCTAGAAGCGCTGGTCCTCGGGTCGTGTGCACCTTCAGTCCAGTCAGGTCAACCATCAAGACCTCCCATAACATTAATATCATAAACACTTGCATCAATCACACCTAGTGAGTCTAAAGACTCAACATTCCATAGTCTTGATAACAAGTAATACATATAAAATCACATGCAACAGTGAAAAATACTTGTACTTAAATTATCATTTTCATGAAGATGCATAAACTTTAAACATGAACATTTTCTTAAATATTTTCATAAACATTTTCATGACATGCATAACTTAAACCTTAACCTTTTCTTTTTCCTCAAAACATAACATAAAACCTTTTTCATGATCATAAACATTTTTTCCTTTTCCGTTTCTTTTGTTGAATTCAGATCGTTAATTGTGACTTTCCTCAAACCTCAAAAAATCGATGGATCCATCTACATGAAACCGCAATACTGGGCGGCGGGGGACATCAACAACACTCTCACCGGTCAACCGGGCCCTAGCCTATCCTCTTTCGAATAGAATACGATCGTCGGGGCTCCCTCTGGGGCCTTTTCCCCTCACGATATTTTCATTCTTACCATTACCTCATACCGTTATCTCATATCCTCATATTCGTAATAATGGAAATACGATCGTCGGGCTCCCACTGGGACCATCACCCTCACGATATCTCCAACACTATCGAATTAGTCACAATTACTTCACTTCCTTTAACGTTTACATTCCCATTACTTTATAAAAATCTTGCATAGCATATAATTTTGTTTTTGAAACCAAGCATGCAACATGCCTTTTAAATGTTTATCTTAAATCATAAAAATTCCATAGACATTTAAAATCATAATTTAATCATGTAACATTTCATAAACATTTCAAAATAATCATAATATCATAAAAACAGCATTTAGGGCATTGCCATGACGTTTATTAATTTTAGGTGTAAAAAGACCGTTTTACCCCTAGACGTAAAATTCCTCGGTTTTGACTTTTTCTTAATTTCATTAACTCTAACATGTCCCAAATAATTATTTAAGCTTACATTAATTTTCTCATATTTTTATTTAGCTTAAATCGAGAACTTTTAATTTAATCTTTAAATGTGACGTATCAACGCGTTTTAATCCCGAATTAAATCAAACTTACTATAAAATTCCCAAATTTAAAACTTAGACTTTTAATAATTATTTAAGCTTAAATATAATTTCTCATAATTTTATAAAGTTTAAAACTAGGCTTTTCAATTAATTCGTTAATTAACGTTTTGTGCGGCGATTAAATCCCGAATAAATCCAAACTCGTTATTTTGATCCCAAATTTTAAACATAATGTTTTTATGATTTATTCTACCCTTCCAAGTCATGATCCACCTCCGTGAACCGATAGATTCAATTTTAGTTCTTAAATTTTCGTTTTTGACCCTTAACCGTTCAACCCGAGCAATCTCCCGATTTACTCGAGCAACGCCCAAGCCACCTCAAGCCAAACCCGAGCCGACCCATCTAGGAACCCTCTTGACCAAGCCCAAGCCCCTGAACCTAGCCCAGGCTCGCTCAAACCCTGCTGGAACCGAACACAAAATCTGTCCTTGGAAAAAACCCACGCCTATGATCTCCTAGCCTACTAGGACTCTTCCAGCCGAGCCACCCCCGAGCCTACACAACCCTCACCATCCTGGACCACGCCCAGACCCTACCCAGACCAGCCCAAGCCCTGAACCCAAGCAGCGAAGCTTCTGAACCAGGAAGCCAAGCTGCTCGCGTTCCTTTGCTGCTGCGTCACGTTTTGTTCCACCAGCAGCGAGCCCATCACTCCAGCCCCTGAGCCGACCCCTGCCCATCATCCTAATACCCTGGTGGACCACCTAGCTCAGCCCCAAACCGAGACACACCCTGCAACTCTCGGCCACATAGAATTCCCTTCGAGAAGTGTCCTATCCATCGTGGACTCCTTCCCCAGCCCCAAGCTCGAACCCTAGCCGCCCTGGGACCCAACCCAAGACCTAACCATGACCCCTAGGACCCAACCACCCAGCCTGGTCGAGCCACCTGCCCCCATGCATAAGACCGAACCCTCTTGAATTTAGCACACCCATCAACCTACGGTTCCAGCCTTGTAATTGAAGTGTGCAGCGTGCTTGTCGTGTTTCTTGCCCCTTAATCTTGTGTAAAAACTTGCTTAATCATATCCTAATTCATGATAGCCCCTTAAAATCATATTAAACATGATTTGCAACAAACCTAAGCTTTAAAAACCCATGCTCATGAAAAAAAAAACGAAAATAAATATCATGCCACTTGGTTTTCATGCAATTTCAAACATAATTAAATAATATGGTGTTATGATGAGTAAAAGAAGAATATGGTGTGACTTTGCGTTTTATACGCACGAAAAACCGTTGACGACGAAGAACGGAGTGAAACCTTTGCCTTGTTCTACCTTGAACCCACGAAAATTCCTCTACAATTATGAGTGTGTGTGTGCCGTGTATGTTGATGGGATTTGGGGAGAGTTTTCTGAAAAAAAAAAAAAAGAGGCGTGCCTTCATGTAGGTTTTGGGGTGTTTAATTTATATTTTATACTAATTAAGTCACTAACAAGGCTTTAGGCATATTCAGCCACTAAATTAGGCCAATTAGTCTTAATTAAGATTTAATAAAATATTAAAAAGGTTTTTGTTTAAATAAATTTGTGAATTTATTAGTCGGGTTGCCAAAAAGCTCGCATTTTTATTGAAAAACCAACACCGATAAAATTTAGGTCCCGGCGTATAAAATCACCTAAAAACCCCTTATTTTCAAAAATAAGAAAAATCATCACCTTTAATTTAAAAAATAAATAACCATTAACCAATAAAAACATTTTCTATTTTTCAACCCTCGGTTTCCGTTCCTCGATCGCAACTCGAATAACATTTAAAAATATATTTTAATGCAACCAAGTAGAAAAATATATTTTAAACATGTCAATATGCACAACATAATTAATTAATGCAATTAAAACAATTACTTAAATACAAGAGAATTTAATAATTGCATGCATGTGGTTTACGTGGACCTTTATGTAACCGGGACGTTACATTAACTACTGCACAAGTTCTGACACTTTCAACTGGTACTAAAACCCCACGAGATCAAATATCCAGTTCATGATCTAGAGTTAACTGCCATTGTGTTTGCCCTGAAAATTTGGCGTCACTCTTTATATGAGGAAAAGTTTGTGATCTTATCTGATCATAAAAGCCTGAAGTATCTATTCTCTCAGTCAGACCTAAATATGAGACAACGGAGATGGATGGATCTTCTCAAAGATTATGATTGCGAGATTCAGTATCATCCTGGAAAAGTGAACGTAACTGCTGATGCACTCACTCGAAAAGTTCAAGATGTCGTTTTGACTTCCGTTCTAATTTCACAAGTGCATGAAGATATTTATACATCAAGATGGAGTTTCATTATTAATGATGAGCGCGTCACCGTTACTGTAGTACAGATTGAGCCCGAATTAATTTCTCGAATTAAAGAGGCACAAAAAACTGACGTCCAGATTCTGAAATCTAGACAGTTGGTCCTCAATGGTCACAACTCAGGATTCGAAATAGCTGAAGATGATTCTCTCCTATTGAATGGCTGTCTAGTTGTTCCAGAAAAATCAGATTTGCAATTAAAACATTTGGAGGATGCCCATTGCATCATTTACAGTATCCATCCAGGAGGAAAAAAATGTATGCATATTTGAGACTCCAATTTTGGTGGAAGAGAAAGAAGGACATATTTGAATTCGTGTCTAGATGTCTCACATGTCAACAAGTCAAAGCTGGGAGGAAGAAATTCGGAGGACTCCTTCGAGTTCTCGAAATTCTCAAATGGAATTGCAAGCATATTGCGATGGATTTCATTACTCATTTACCTCATTCTTCAAGAAGTTGCGATTCTATATGGTTTGTAGTGGATTGCCTATCAAAATCTGCACATTTTATTCCGCACGAGCGGACATACACTTATAGCAAAATGGCCCGTCTCTATATTGAAAATATATGAGACTTCATGGGATTCATGTCACCATTGTTTCTAATAGAGACCCAAGATTTACTTCGAAATTTTGGGGAAGTTTTCAAGAAGAATTAGGTTCAAGATTTGCTATGAGTACTGCATATCACCCACATACTGATGGTTAGTCCGAAAGAACTATTCGAACTCTAGAAGATATGTTTCACGCTGTTATTATGGATTTTCATGTTGGATGGAAAGATGCTTTACCACTTTCAGAATTCTCATACAATAACAGTTTCCAATGTAGTATTGGAATGACATCATTTGAAGCCTTATATGGAAGAAAATGTAGATCGCCATTCTTTTGGGATGAGATAGGTGAAATGAAACTGACTGAGCCAGAGCTGATACAGGAAATGAATGATAAATTCCATTTGATCAGAAATGAATAAATCAGCTCAAGAATGACAACCTAGTTACACAAATCGGCGACGTAGACCACATGAATTTCAAAAAAGAGATCGTGTATTTCTAAAAGTTCACCTTTTTGGGGAACGGTCCGATTCAGCATGAAAGGAAAATTATCACCGTGCTATATTGGTCCATACGAATCTCTAGAACGTGTGGAAAATTTGGTATATCGGTTGGCATTAGCACCTACTTTATCAAAATTTCATAATGTGTTTCACGTTTCCATGCTATGGAAATATGAACCAGATCCAAATCATGTTCTGCCACCAGACGAAGTTGAATTAGACCCGACACTAATTGTAACATTTCGTAATAAAATAACTAATACTACTTTAAAATTTGCGAAAAATAAAAATTTTTCTTATTTAAATAGTAAACTATCGCATTCTGAATTTAAATAAAATGATCGACTAAATTTTTGAAAATAATGCAATTACAAAATATTTCCATTGCTGATAAATATAAAAATTGTACATTAATTAAATGTTTTATAATATAAATTTATAGTTTTTGTTTTATTAAATGTTTAAATATTATATGTTTTATAATAAATTGAATAAAAAATAAGTTGTTGTGTGATTATAAGTTTTTACTATTTTTACAGGTTCGATAAAACAAGAATAAACTTGGCGTTGCAAATGGGATTAAGATGATTCTTGGACCTGTAGAAAGTTGATGATAATATCTACAATATTGGTGACAAGCATGAGATAAAAATCTTCTCACAATTGGGATCAAATTAAGCATCAAACAAAGTTACCAAAGGAGTGGCAATTTTACCATGCTCTAGTATTTTGACCATATCTCGCACACTACTTGGTCAAAGAGTTAAAATAAAATACCACAATTCAAATAACTCAATTATCCACATGTTTTATTTTATGTGGAGAAGCAAAATTGGATGGGAAGATTTTCAAAAGTGAGGTGTATTAAAATATAATTTCTTGGAACACCAATGAAGACTTATGTGTAAAAAATAATATTTTATTTGTGGTTGTCTCCCCAAATTTGGCTATAAATAGGGGTGCATTGTAATGAATTGAGATATCCCTCATTCTATGAGCAAATTTTTGAGTTCATAATATTTCTCTCTTTATTTTTTCTTTATTTCATCATTTAAAAATAATTAACATGTTAATTTCATATTCAAAGTTTTATACTTTGAATAATGAGTAGCTAACTTCCCAAGGTTGAGATGAAAAGGTGAAGCTCTTGGTATGATAATAAGGTTATTAAAAGGTAATAATCTATGTTTTATATTATTTAATCATTATTTATTGTTTATGTTATATTTATTTCTTTAAGCATTTTTATACCCTACTTATAAGTGGGAGTTTTGATTTATTGTTGCTATATGTTACACTAAATTCTTGGTACCATTTAAATGTTTGTTTGGTTTTACCAACCATTTAAAGTGGATGCCTTGATTTATTATATATCAATATATCATATTATTAATTTCTTGGTACCATTTAAATGTTAGTTTGGTTTTACCAACCATTTAAAGTGGGAACCTTGATTTAGTGTTTACAAATATATATAGCACACTAAATACTTGACAACATTTATAAGTTTTGATATATATTTTATACTTATAAGAAAATAGTATATAACATAATATAAATATGATTATTTAATATATTGAAACCATTTTATTAAGTGGATTTCAATAATGTTCATTAATGTTAACTTTATTAAAATATCAAGAGTGGATCCTCTAATCTCAACTACTTAAATTAAAATTTGAACAATTAAAAATTACCAATTAAAGATTCAAACAGTTAAAAGAAAAACAAAAACAAAAACACATTGTAGTGGACTTGTAATTACCGTAGCTTCCTTGTGGATACGATATCGGACTCACCGGATTATACTACTTGCGGACATCCTGCTCTTGGGAGTGCAACAATCAAAGTCACAACAAGTTTTTGGCGTCGTTGCCGGGGAAGTATAATTTAATTTCAAGTTATTTAATTTTCTTTCTTTGAATTTTTTTTATTGTTTTTGTGTGTTTTTCTTCTTTTTATTTTGCATTTGCATGAGCATTATTTGGTCACGTGCACTTAGTGGTCGACTCATTCGAAATAACCCTTTATTTTTACAAAACATGGCGGAAGAACCCATCCAGGAAAATGAAGATTAAATTCAATCTCAACATGATCATGATAGGCGAAGAACACTTAGAGATCACATGAATCGTACACGTACTAGTGCACTTTCATGTCTAGTTTTTCCCTCTGATGCATCTCATTTCAATTTTAAGCATGATATTATCCAACTTTTACCCAACTTTCATGGCTTAGATTCTGAAAATCCATACATGCATTTACGAGAATTTGAAGAAGTGTGCAACACATATAATGATCTAAATTGTAGCATGAACACCATTCGACTTAAGCTTTTTCCTTTTTCTTTAAAAGATCAAGCTAAAACTTGGCTACAAAATCTTAGATCGGTATCCATTCGAACTTGGGATGAATTGCAACAACAATTTTTGCAAAAGTTTTTTCCATCTCATAGAACAAATTCTTTCAAAAGGTAAATCATCACTTTCACTCAAAAACAAGGAGAAACTTTTTATCAGTGTTGGGATAGATATAAAAAATTGCTTAATCTTTGTCCACATCATGTTCTTGAAATTTGGAGAGTTGTTTCTCAATTTTATGAAGGCTTAACACATAAAGATAGGCAAATGGTTGAATTTATGTGTAATGGAACATTCGAAGATAAAGGTCCAAACGAGGCAATTAAGTAACTCGATTCATTAGCTGAAAATGCTCAAAATTGGGACACTATAGGTACAATCGAACCATCAAATAAGATTTAATCTCCCACATCTGGTGGAGGTATGTATACCCTCAAATATGAACATGATCAGCAAGCTAGATTTACCTCTTTGGCAAGAAAAGTTGAAGCACTTGAATTGAAAAAGAATGGTCAATTAAAATCTGGTCAAGAAATTGCGTGTCACATCTGTGATACAAGTGATCATTCTACAAAAGATTATCCCACTTTGCCCTCTTTTAAAGAATGTCTCCATGAACAAGCCAATGTTTTGAACAATTTCAAAAGGCCAAATTTTGAATCATTTTCTCAAAATTACAATCCAGGTTGGCGAAATCATCCAAATTTTAGTTGGAGGAACGATAATGCTGCACAATTTTCACAACCACATTTCAAAAATCAACAAAATTTTCAAAATTATGCACCTTATGTTCCTCCACCTAAAAGGAACTTGGAAGATATATTGAATTATTTCATTGCAAAGCAAGAGTCTATCAGTACTTAAACAGCTCAAACCATTACAGATTTGAAAGATACTCTTGCTAAATTTACATCTGCACTTAATGTTTATGAAAAGGTAAGTTTCCTTCACAACCACAGCCTAATCCAAAGGATCATCATTCACAAACCGGAACTTCTGGAACTCAACCGATGGATCAGGTAAAATATGTTATTACCCTTCGCAGTGGTAAGGTAGTGGAAAAATCAATTTTTGAACCTTGTGAAAATGATGATAAATCAACTCCAAAGGGTAAGGAAGTGGAACCCATAACTTGCGAAGAAGAGGATCAACAGATAGTGCCACCACCATTCCCTCATGCATTGAAAAATACAAAAAAATCAAATTTGAATTCTGATATATATGATATTTTGAAACAAGTAAAAGTTAATATTCTTTTATTAGATGCAATAAAGCAGGTACCATCAAATGCCAAATTTTTGAAAGACTTGTGCACCGTGAAAAGAAAATTGAATGTGAAAAAGAAAGCATTTTTAGCCGAACAAGTAAGTGCAATTATTCAAAATAATAATAATTTGAAATAAAAAGACCCTGGTTGTCCTACTATTTAATGTATTATTAGAGAACGAAAGATTAAAAAAGCCTTGCTTGATCTTGGAGCTAGTGTGAATTTACTTCCATATTCAGTTTATCAAGAACTCAATCTAGGTGAGTTAAAACCTACTTCGGTAACACTTTTACTTGCCGATAGATCTGTTAAAGTGCCAAGAGGTATGGTAGAAGACGTGTTGGTCCAAGTTGATAACTTTGTATATCCTGTCGATTTCATAGTTTTAGATACACAACCTATCGAAGCTTGTAATGCAATTCCTGTAATTTTGGGTCGTCCATTTTTAGCAACTTCTAATGCTCTTATAAATTGCAAGAATGGAATAATAAAGTTGTCATTTGGTAACATGACCTTGGAGATTAATGTTTTTAATCTTTGTAAGCAACCACATGACAAAGGAGATGAAAGTGAAGATGAAAATCTTTTTGAAACTCTTGTGGAAGAAAACATTCAAGAAGGGAGTACTCGTGACCAATTAGATATTTTTTCAATTGATACTGTTAAAAAAAATATTGAAATTGATCTTGATGATTTTATCAGGTATCACTCGTTACCAGGATCAGAGAAAGAATTTGAGGCAAAATATGATAACAAAGATGAACTACCCATATTGGAGTTAAAACCTTTGCCAGAAGAATTTAAGTATGCATTTCTTGGAGAAGATGAAACATATCCGGTGGTAATTTCTTCCAAACTAGCAAGTGATCAAGAAGGTAAATTAGTTGATATGCTTAAAAGACATAAAATACAATTGGTTGTACATTAAAAGATCTCAAGGGCATTAATCCACTAATTTGCACTCACAAAATTCATTTAGAAGAAAATGCTAAAACATCTCAACAACCACAAAGGAGATTAAATCCGCACATGAAAGATGTTGTGAAAACTGAAGTTCTCAAACTACTTGATGTTGGAATTATCTATCCTATTTCTGATAGTAAGTGGGTAAGTCCAACACAAGTAGTTCCAAAAAAATCTGGCATCACAGTGATAAAAAATGAAAAAGGTGAATTGTTAACAAGTCGAGTCCCATCTAGTTGGCGTATGTGTATTGATTACAGAAAATTAAATGATGCCACTAGAAAAGATCATTTTCCATTACCATTTTTGGATCAAATTTTAGAAAGAGTGGCAGGTCATCCCTACTACTGTTTTCTTGATGGATATTCAGGTTATTATCAAATTCCCATTGCACTTGAAGATCAAGAAAAAACTACATTCACATGTCCTTTTGGAACATTTGCATTCAGAAGGATGCCATTTGGTTTATGCAATGCCCCAGCAACATTTCAAAGATGTATGCTAAGCATTTTTAGCGACATGGTTGAAAATTGTTTGGAGATTTTCATGGATGATTTAACTATTTTTGGGAGTACATTTGATAATTGTCTTGAAAATTTAGAAAAAGTTTTAAAAAGATGTGAGGAAAAAGGTCTTATTTTAAATTGGGAAAAATGTCATTACATGATTAATTCTGGGATTGTTTTGGGACATATTGTGTCATCTCATGGAATTGAAGTTGATAAAGCAAAAGTTGATGTCATTGCCAATTTACCCCCTCCAAAAACCATTAAAGAAATTCGTTCATTTTTGGGACATGCTGGATTTTATAGGAGGTTTATAAAGGACTTTAGTTTAATCTCTAAACCCATTTGTAACCTCTTAACAAAAGACACTGTATTTGAGTGGACTCAAGAATGCCAAAATGCTTTTGATAAAATCATTCGACATTTAACATCAGCTCCTATCATGCAACCTCCTGATTGGTCTCTACCATTTGAAATCATGTACGATGCGAGTGATTATGCAGTCGGTGCAGTATTGGGTCAAAGAAGAAACGGTAAGCCTTATGTGATATATTATGCAAGTAGAACTTTAAACAATGCTCAAATGAATTATTCCACAACTGAAAAAGAACTACTTGCTGTAATATTTGCATTAGATAAATTTCGTTCTTATTTGATTGGATCAACGACTATTGTGTTTACTGATCATTCTGCTATTAGATATTTGTTGACCAAACAGGATGCAAAGCCACGACTGATACGATGGATTTTGTTGCTCCAAGAATTTGACATTGTGATCAAAGATAAAAAAGGAACCGAGAATGTCGTAGCCGATCATTTATCGAGACTAGTAACAGGATCATCTTGTGAAATGACACCAATTAACGATAATTTTCCTGATGAACATCTATTTTCAGTTACTACTACACCTTGGTTTGCTAACATAGTAAATTTTCTTGTGACAGGAAAAATGCCACCGCAATGGAGTTCTCAAGATAAAAGAAAATTTTTGAATGAGGTAAAAAACTTTTATTGGGATGATCCGTATCTGTTCAAGTATTGTCCGGATCAAATTTTTCGACGTTGCATACCCGACAATGAGGTAAGTAGTGTCATTAAATTTTGTCATTCAGAAGCATGCGGGGGACATTTTTCTTCAAAGAAAACTGCTGCAAAAATCTTGCAGTGTGGATTTTATTGATCCACTTTGTTTAAAGATACCCACAAAATCTGCAAGATATGTGAAAATTGTCGAAAATTGGGTGCGATTTCAAAAATAAACATGATGGCTTTGAATCCTATCATTGAAATTGAAATCTTTGACTGTTGGGGAATTGATTTTATGGGACCTTTTCCCCCTTCGTTTGGATACTTGTATATTTTAGTTGCAGTTGATTATGTTTCCAAATGGATAGAGGTAATTCCATGTCGAACAAATGATCATAAAATCGTCATCAAATTTTTAAAAGAAAATATTTTTAGTAGATTTGGAATTCCTCGAGCCATGTTAAGTGATGGGGGAACTCACTTTGTTAATAAACCATTTGCTTTGTTGATGAAAAAATATGGTATTACTCACAAAGTAACTACTCCTTATCATACTCAAACAAATGGACAAGTTGAAATAGCTAATAGGGAGATAAAGCAAATTTTGGAAAAAAACTGTTAACCCAAATAGAAAAGATTGGTCTCTGCGACTTAATGATGCACTTTGGGCATATCGAACATCTTTTAAAACATCATTGAATATATCTCCCTATAGGTTGGTTTACGGAAAACATTGTCATTTGCCTGTGGAATTGGAACATAAAGCTTATTGAGCGATCAAAACTTTTAATTCAAGCATGGATGATGCCAACAAATTGCGCAAATTGCAACTTAATGAACTTGATGAACTCAGAAATGACGCGTATGAGAATTCAAGGATTTATAAAGCAAAAATCAAATCATTTCATGATAAAACAATTCTTAGAAAATCTTTTGAGATTGGTAAAAAAGTTTTGCTTTATAATTCGCGACTTCACATATTCCCAGGAAAATTACGATCAAGATGGACAGGTCCATATGTTGTAAAACATGTGTATCCTTATGGAGCTGTGGACATTGAAAATCCTAAAAATGGTGATGTTTTTAAAGTAAATTGACAAAGGCTTAAACCATTTTTAGAAAATGAAATCTTTAAAGAAGAGTTTATTTCCATTTACGATCCTTGATTTTTTGTATTGCAATTAATTTTGTTTGTTTTTATTTCAGGTTTCCTAAATCTTTTTATTTTCTCGGTTAAATGACGGATAACGGTACTCCGTGGCTCTCATAGTCGGTTTAATCAGTTTCTCACAATTGTTGATACAAAAAAAAAAATCATTTCTTTTCTTTTCAAAATGGATGAAATTCTCTCAAAAATTTGTAAATATTTTCCCTCTGTTTCTGAAAATGTTCTAAGAAAAATTTATGCAGGTAGGTGTGAAAGATTGAGATTGTTAATGCGAAAAGGAATTCCAGAAGATATTCGTCTTGTAATAGAAGCTAAGGTCCGATTAGGAGGAGAAGTTCAACAGTCATTACTCATTAAGTATATGCCTGGATTAGGAAAAAGTACTTATGCGAAAAAACGAAGGGCCTAAAGTTTAGGGGTTTGTCATAAATGTGCAAGATGGACTTGTGACAAACGATGCAGATCTTTCGGATATGTTTCCAATAACAGAGAAGATAAAATTGGTTTCATTAAGAATGGGCTGAGTAAGGAGTCTTTAGAGAACATCTTATTGACTCTTAAGACGCATTCCAGTGAACACGTGCATATTGAACTTCTCCGTTTATGGAAACAATTCCAAAACGAGCGTCATTTTAATAGTCTTGGGAATCCGACTAAAAAAGACACTGTTTGCCAATTTATAAGAAATTGGATGGAATGCATATCCTCGACTCATAGAAGGCGTTGAAGTCGTTTCTAGACGTAAATCCAGAGGAAAATTGTGAGCCACAATCACACTAATGTTTATCTGCATGTGTGTTATTATTGTTTTTACTGTTTATTCTGTTTACAACTGTGACCCATAGTTTTGTCATGATAACATATAACCCCTATAAAATCTCTCATCTTTCTCTCTATTTTCGCAGACCAAAAATAAAGTAAAAACGTGGCTGGATCCTCTGCACAAACATTGAAAAATATTTGTGTATTTTGTGGGGCGAGTTCTGGAAAAAATGAAGTATTTGTAGAAGCAGCAATAATCTTGGAAAGATATTGGCTGAGAGAAAAATTCACTTGGTATATGGGGGAGGTAATATTGGGTTAATGAGATCTGTTTCAACATCTGCACATCTTGGAGGTAGTCAGGTTTTGGGTATTATTCTTACAGCTTTAGCTGAAGGAAAAATTACAGGTGTTACGATTGGGGAGGAATTAAAAGTTTCTTCAATGTATGAAAGAATCACCAAAATGATTGAAAATTCTGATGCTTTTATCGCATTACCAGGTGGTTTTGGTACATTAGAAGAAATTTTTCACACTGTTTCTTGGGCACAACTTAATATCCATAATAAACCTGTGGGCTTGTTGAATATCAATAATTATTATGACAGTTTGTTGACATTTCTTGATAAAGCTGTGGAACAGAATTTCATTTCAGAAAATTCACGAAGGATGCTCATCTCTGCTTCGACTGCCGACCAATTAATTGATGATTTGGAAGCTTTTGTTCATAAACCTGATCCGATGATAGCAAAGATCAATTGGTCGCAATCAAGCAGTAAGAAAAGAAAGTTGGATCATTGATTCAAAATTCGTGGATTGGTTTGCGTTTGTTTCAGTTTGTTATCTTCAATAAAATTCAAGGTGATATCTCTTTTATTATGTACTCTTTATTAATAGTTATTTTGACATTAGGGACAATGTCATATTCTGTTTGGGGAGAGAACAAATTTATAAAAAAAAATAAAAAATTTCAAAATTTTTTAAAAAAATATATATATTTAAAAAATATATTATTTTAAAATAAAACCATGTTTATTGTTTGTATCTTAGTAATTTTTATAAAAATATCATACATTATATGTTTGAAAGGTTTAAATTAGAACATGTACTAATCTATCTAAGGATGTTTTTATTTTTATTTGAAAAAAAAGTTAATTTTTATATTCTGATCATTATAAAAATATGATTTATGAAATCTTTTTGATTGATTAACCATTGTGATAAGATCAGTTATTAAAGTATATGGCCCAAGATATATCTTATAAGAGTGCCTAAAATTTTAAACTCACACATATTTTGTGAGTGAGTGGAGAGGATTGAGAAAACAACTTTCGAGCCTATATTGATTATAAGAGAGGTTATCTATTATTTAGATCTTGAGTTTTTATTTTAAAAAAAATATTGATATTTCTTGAAAAAAAAAAAAGAGAAATGTTGACGATATTTTTTATTTCAAAGTTATATGCTACGACCCATTTATCTCTCTTAAAAAAAAGAGAGAAAGAAAGAAAGAAGAAAAAAAATAGAAAGAGAGAAATATATTGTAAAAATTAAATAAATATGTGGTCAATGAACATAAACTTTGTCTGATTCTATGATGTTACGAAATAAAAAAAATCTCAAAAGAAGACCAGGAAAAATATATAAATATAAAATAAGAATAACTAGATTTTGAATCAATGGATTTTCTATCTTTTGATTAATCTGGCTCGTTTGTCTGTCTGCATTCTGTAAACCATTTTCCTGAGCATTTATCTGTATTCCAACTCAATGAGAGAAATCGTTTCCCTGAATTGAAACATTTATTAATCTGTGAAGATATGGAGTTGAGACTCTTATTAGGAATTTCTGAAGGCCATGTACATTTAATTACATGAAAATAAGCTTTGAATTGATTAGCTCAGATTATTTCATAAATTATAATTATAATGATATTGATATAACTTTGACAGTTTTCAAATTTAATTTAAACACTTGGATAGTTTCGATTACATTTCTATTTAAATTAATCAATATGTTTTGTATTGCTACTAACGCTTAAATTGCTAGGGACTAACAATAAGCTGGTTGGGGGTGTGATAAATATAAAAATTGTACATTAATTAAATGTTTTATAATATAAATTTATAGTTTTTGTTTTATTAAATGTTTAAATATTATATATTTTATAATAAATTGTATAAAAAATAAATTGTTGTTTAATTATAAGTTTTTACTATATTTACAGGTTCGATAAAACAAGAATAAACTTGGCGTTGCAAATAGGATTAAGATGATTCTTGGACCTGTAAAAAGTTGATGATAATATCTACAATATTGGTGACAAGCATGAGATAAAAATCTTCTCACAATTTAGATCAAATTAAGCAACAAAAAAAGTTACCAAAGGAGTAGCAGTTTTACCATGCTCTAGTATTTTGACCATATCTCTCAAACTACTTGGTCAAATGGTTAAAATAAAATACCAAAATTCAAACAACTCAATTATCCACATGTTTTATTTTATGTGGAGAAGCAAAATTGGATGGAAAGATTTTCAAAAGTGATGTGTATTAAAATATAATTTCTTGGAACACCAATGAAGACTTATGCGTAAAAAATAATATTTTATTTGTAGTTGTCTCCCCAAATTTGGCTATAAATAGGGGTGCATTGTAATGAATTGAGATATCCCTCATTCTATGAACAAATCTTTGAGTTCATAATATTTCTCTCTATATTTTTCCTTTATTTCATCATTTAAAAATAATTAGCATGTTAATTCCATATTTAAAGTTTTATATTTTGAATAATGAGTAGCTAACTTCCCAAAGTTGAGATGAAAAGGTGAAGATCTTGGTATGATAATAAGGTTATTAAAAGGTAATAATCTATGTTTTATATTATTTAATAATTATTTATTGTTTATGTTATATTTATTTCTTTAAGCATTTTTATACTCTACTTATAAGTNATTAAAGATTCAAACAGTTAAAAGAAAAACAAAAACAAAAACAAAAACAAAAAGACATTGTAGTGGACTTGTAATTACCGTAGCTTCCCTGTGGATACGATATCGGACTCACCGAATTATGCTACTTGCGGACAACCTGCTATTGGGAGTGCAACAATCAAATTCACAACAATGGCATAAAAAAATATCATTCATAATTACTGTAAAAGCGTTATCCAAAACGAGAATTTGAAAATACTTTTCTTTTGCCAACAAAATTTTGAATAAATAAAATCAGAGTAAAAATGGGTTTGCACTGCACATAGTCCGAACAAGCTCACTGATCAGCAACTCATGTCTCCTCAAAAGCATCAACATCTGCATCGATCAAGTCTAGTAAGCCTAAAGACTCAACACTCATAAACCATGAATAGAAAATAGTACTTAATAAAATCACATGCATTTGAAAGTAACATGTACGAAATAACAGCTGAACATACATAAACATAGATGTGCCATAACTGCATAAACATTTTCGTAAAAGTGCTTCCATCATAACATGCATAATCGTACTTAATTTTGCGTAGAAATATGTTCAAAGCAAGTGGCCCGTAACATAAATCGTCTGATCGGACTAAACCGTGGTACTGGGCTGGCATGGATCACCACACCCCAGCCTCTCCTCATAAGTTTCCTTGCACATATACAAGAAATGATGTGCGGCATTTACTGGTTCATGGCTGCCTAAAAAATGAATGACTTCCTGCTGGGCGGTCGAACAGATACTGACCTCCATTGAAGATATATCGAAGCTTCATTCGAAGAAAGAAAGTCCATACCTAGAATAATGTCAAACTTGGGTATCGGTAGCACAATCAAATCTACATGTACCACATTTTCTGTAATCGAAGCTCCAAACTCTTCACTATTTTCGAGGTAAACATTTGATCGTCAGAAGGAATCGAAGCTCTGAATCCCAAATCCATGGCCTCTGGTATGATCCCAGTCACTTGACAAAAGTTTCGGATATAAATGAATGTGTAGCTCCGGAATCTAGCAGTGCGTACGTAGCTACATCTGAAATAAATATCTTCCCTGCCACAAAACATAACATCAAATGTGATCGTGTTGAGACTTAAGGAAATTTTCTATCATTAATTCTATGGTGATCTCGGATCAACTGGATCACTCCTTTTCCATCCTACACCATGGGATCCTAGTCTACTATTTTGAAAGAATTCAACACTTGTCCAAAATCATCAACATATGAAAAGATACAAATCGTATAAAACCCTATTTCACCCTGGCTCGTAAAAATAAACTGTAGATGAATGAAGGTCCTTGGGTTATCGTGCGTACTCTTAACTTCGCCTACTCAGTCTTCAGCGCCCCCAGTCTCCACATCATCATACTCACCTGCAAAATTACAACTAGTGAGTCTAAAGACTCAACACACTTGAACCGTTAGAACAAGTACATATACATATCATGCAACATTGAAAAATACTGCAATTAAAGTAAGCTTCATGATCTAAAAAGAAACGTGAACTTAAACATAACATGAAGTAACATAAACGTATTCGAATCATATCTCATCATGTAATCATATACGTGTTCATTTTCCTTTATTGAATTAAGATAATTACTTGTGACTTTCGTATCAGCTATAAGTCGATGGATCCATCTACATATAACCGCAGTACCCGGTGCGGGGACCTCAGCGACAGTTTTACCCATCCACTGAGCATTGGCCTTATATGTTCGTGTTCTTGTTTTTGTTCGTGTTCCTGATCGTATTAGTCACAACCAACTCACCTCCTTCAAAACATGTCATCGTATTCATCACTTATAAAATTCATGCGTATACGTACTTTTTCTTAAAACCAAGCATGCAACGTATGTTCTCGTGTTTTCAATAAAAATTCATATTCATATTAAACACATACATTTTAAACATGCAATCTCAGTTATCGGGGCGCTGCCAGAACTGCTAACTCGACCCTAGTGCAAAATGACCATTTTGCCCCTTGAAGCCCTAATTGACCATTTTACCCTTGGACATTGGAATTTCGACCCGAAGCCAACAAAACTTAGCGAAACACCTTAAAAAATAGTTTTAACCATATCTTAGACGTATAATCGAGCCCATGTAGAAACTTTTATAATTCGTTTTAAAACTTTGACCGGGATCCCGGTTTTAATCCGAATTAACCCGAAACTCCACCAAATCTTTCCAAAATTAAACTGTGGATTGTTCACGCCTTACCAGACCTGAAACATCATAATCCTAGACACTTAGTATGCTTATAACTCGGCTTCCCTCGTTGAAAATTGTTGCACCCCTGAACCTTAACCCTAGTAGCACCCTCGACACCATAATCGATCCTAGCCAAAACCAGCCCGGCCCCGACCTGACCAATTACCCTAGGCCTACGTCCGAACCTCTCTTGGATAGATCTAACTCGCGTTTAAGGTCCCATGCACTCAGCCTTGCGCGACTTACCCGGAATGCCCTCAAACGCGATCCCCTTAGCACCTAGGACTTTCGATCTGAACTTGGACCAAGACAGCTATGCTCCAGCCCAATATGAACCATGGCTCGGACTCTCCAGGGTCTGCAACACAGCTTGGCTCGACCCCTGCACAGCCACCTCTCCTCCTTAGCCCGATATCCACTAAACCTTCCCCAACAAAGCAATGATCCGATCGGCCCTTACGTAAATCGACCCCAAAACCAATCTACACACCTATCCACCTTTGATCTTGACGTGACACAGCCCCTAGGAGTCAAGATCTAGCAACCCCTTACACACAAGAAAGGAAATGTGAGCTTCACGTCAAAGAATCACTACAACAAAAATCGTATTTAACAACACATCAAAGACAACGGTTTTAACAAAAACCGCTGACTTTATACTTTTAACCGCCGTTTTAACAAAAACCGTTATCGTAGCTTAAGAAAATCTGCTCAAAGACAACAGTTTCTTTAAAACCGTTGTCTTTGATATATCTACGACAACGGTTTTTAAAACCCGTTGTCTATGAGCTTTTTTTTTTTGGACTACGACAACGGTTTTTAACCTGTTTTCGTATCTTCAAGCTACGACAACGGTTTGTAAAAAACCGTTGTCTTTCAACTGTTTTTTCAACAAATTTTGTTGTCAATATTAGATTTTGCGACGGCCTAAGTAAAATCTGTCGCTAAAATTAGCGACGGTTATACTATACCGTCGCTAATTTAATATTGCGACGGTTTAAGTATAACCGTCGCTAAAATTAGCGACGGTTTAAAGTAAAACTGTCGCCGATGTAGATATAGCGACGGTTTACCAAAACGGTCGCTAAATTTAGCGACGGTTTTTGTATACCGTCGCTAATTTTAGCGGCCGTTTTGGTAAACCGTCGCCGATCTATAATTAGCGACGGTTTATATTTAATCGTCGCTATATTTAGCGACGGTTTAATATAACCGTTGCTAAATAAAGCGACAGTTCTTGTAAAAGCGTCGCTAATTTTAAATCGGCGACAGTTGAAAAAATAACTGTTGCTAATTGCGACGGTTTAATCAAAACCGTCGCAAACTGTCTATAAATATCTCAACCCTCAGTCCATTTCCTACCATACCACTTCACAACACTTAAAATTTATCTCCCTTACACAATTTTAATTTCGTTTTTCTCTTTAAAGATTAATAAATTTTTACCACTTCACAACACTTAAAATTTTTCTCCCTTACACAATTTTAATTTCGTTTTTTTCTTTAAAGTTTAATAAATTTTTACAATCAAGAATATAATATTTTCGACTGAAATTTTTTTTTATTTTACTGACAAAAATACCGACGGAAAGCATAAAACACCGTCGCTAATATTAGCGACGAAATTGAATGAATATCGTCGCTAAATTTAGCGACGGTGTATAAAACCATCGCTCTTTGGCGACTATTTTAATTACGACCGTCGCTAATTTTAGCGACGGTTAACGATGATTTCCGTCGCAAATTAAATTAGCGACGGTTAACGATGATTTCCGTCGTAATTTGCGACGGTTGTTTAAAAACCGTCGCAAATTGTAACTACCACAACACTCTAGAACCGTTGCCTTTTAGCGAATTATTTAACCACATGACCTTTAACAACGGTTTTGTATACCTACGACAACGGCTTTTCACCGTCATCTTTAGACGTCTACGACAACGGTTTTTCACCATTGTCTTTGAGCACACCCTTTAACCACAGGGCTTCTAACAACGGTTTTAAAAGGCCTACAACAACGGGGAAAAACCGTTGTCGTAGGCCTTTTTTCTTGTAGTGAATATGCATATTTTTGTGTCAAAATCGTGTAACTCTCGTAAATTATTTAATTTAGTTACGTTTTTGAAAATATTTCTCGAACCCTCAAAAAGCCCTCCGTTTTGCTAAAAATTGCATACCGGTTTAAAATATGACTCGACGAGTAAAAATACCTTACAAAAGCCCATTTTCGTAAATCACACATATTTACACCATATATTAAATAAACAAAAAAATATTTATTTAATGAAGGCATTTTTCCTTAACTTTCCCCGGTCTCCGTTCCTAGTTCGAGCGTAAAATACTGCTAAAAGCCCTATATCATGCAATCTTAATGAAACATGAAATAAAACACATATTCATTTCACAATCGTGCATTTAATGCATTAAAAATAATTTTAAACACTCATTTTTAACAAAACTCTAGATTTGTATGCAGTCAGATTACGTCGTTCGAATTTCTAGACCTTACAGTCTAGCACCCGCCGGGATGAAAGAGCTAAAGGATCAAATTCAAGAATTGCTGGACAAGAGTTTTATTTACCCTAGTTGTTCTCTGTGGGGCGCATCGGTACTATTCGTGAAGAATAATGATGGTAGTATGCGACACTGCATTTATTATCGAGAGCTGAATTGAATCACCATCAAGAATAAGTATCCCTTGCCTAGAATCGAAGACTTTGATCAATTGCAAGGAGCATTTATTTCGTCTAAGATAGATCTTCGTTTGGGATACCATCAACTGAAGGTAAAGGAGCCCGATGTTCATAAGACGGCTTTTAGGATTCGATATGGGCACTACGAGTTTATGGTCATGTCATTTGGGTTGACCAATGCACTAGCGATCTTCATGGAACTCATGAATAGCGTATTTCAGCCATATCTAGATCAATTCATTATAGTCTTCATAGATGACATACGGATTTACTCAAAGAGCCAAGAGGAGCATAGTCGGCACTTGAGAACGACTCTACAAATATTGCAAGACAGAAAGTTATATTCTAAGTTCAGCAAGTGCGAATTTTGGCTAGAGAGAGGAACGTTCTTAGGTCACATTATTTCTAGAGATGTAGTTGAAGTTGATCCATGCAAAGTCGAGATAGTTAAAGAATGACCAGTACCTGAGAGCATAACAAAAATCCATAGCTTCTTGAATCTAGCTGGATACTACCGAAAGTTTATTGAAGGATTCTCTTCTATTGTGGTTCCCTTGACCGCCTTGACAAAGAAAAACACGAAGTTTATTTGGGGATCCGAATGCCAAGCAAGTTTCGAAAAGTTAAAGTAAGCTTTGACTACAGCGCCAGTTCTGTCGATGCCATCAGGGCAAGGAGAGTATGTTCTTTATATGGATGTTTCGAAGCTTGGTTTAGGCGCAGTCTTGATGCAAAATGACCAAGTGATAGATTATGCATCTAGACAGTTGAAGCTTCATGAAAAGAATTACCCGACTCATGACCTCGAGCTCGCAGCAGTAGTATTTGATCTCAAGATTTGGAGACATTACTTATATGGGGAGAAGTGCAAGATTTTCACTGACCATAAAAGTTTGAAGTACTTCTTCACCCAAAAAGAGTTAAACATGAGGCAGCGAAGATGGGTAGAATTGGTAAAAGACTACGACTATGATATTAACTACCATCCGAGAAAAGCTAATGTAGTTGCGGACGTTTTGAGTAGAAAGACAGCAGTTATTGCGCAATTGACAGTTCAAAGACCATTGCAAGCGGATATTCAGCGATTCGAGCTTGCAGTATATGCTAGGAGCGAGGCTCATAATCTTTTTACTATGACAATTGTAGTGCCCAAAAACCAGTACACGTAAACCCAATGTATTATTTAATTTGTTAACTTATTTAATTAATTTAAAATGAGTTAAATGGTGCATGTTACATGATTTAATTGATGTTAAATGTTTATGTGATTATTTTTATGTAATTTAAAATGTTTTCTCGAGTTTTAGCTTTTGAGGAAAATATTCGATACAGGATCGGAGAAAGGACACCGGAGACGATGTAGGTGAATTAATAAAATGTTATATTTTGATTTTAAGCAAAGAAAATTTGTCATTTTAAATGATTTATGAATTTTAATATTTTAAAGTCCACTTTAAATTATTAGACGATTTATAAGATTTTAAAATGTAAATTTTAAAATTTGGGGATTTAATCATTAAATTTGGTGTAAAATATTTTATATTAAATTTTATGTCTTAATTAATTTATCTAATTAGTGTTTAAGTTAAAATAAGATTTTAAGTACTCCTTTTAGCTATTTTCGAAATTCGAAAATTTTAATCTTGAAAATTTGGTACTTAACTATTTTATCAAATTTTTGAATGGGTTTAAATAATTAGACTAGTAATATTTTACAACTAATTAATTAATTAAGCATTTTTTAACCCTAATCCAATCCCCTAACTCAGGCACACACACACACACATACACGTTACAATTTGGAGGTTGAAAACTAGGGTTCTAAGCTCTTCTTTCAGCAGCCACCATCTCAGCCTCTTCTTGGCAAATTTCTAAAGATTTACGTTCATTTTCTAGCAAGAAAACATGCAGCAAGCGTCTCCATGTCATCCCCATAACCCACCGCATCGGTATTCGATATCTTCGTGTTTTTTAACGCAAAGGCATGTATAAACATTCTTTTACGCATCAATCTCATCATATTATGTATTTTTATGTATATTATGCATGAAAATTTGTTCGTTATATGCAAAGTTTGATGGATTATGGTTTAAATGATTTTTGAAAAATTTTGAGTCATAAAACTCTCCATTTGCTGTCATTTCGATTCCTGCGGTTTATATGTCAGTTTTTTGGAAACATTATCAACATATGATTTGTAGTACTATGTAATACCTCCGATTCGATAACAAATTCGTAATTTTATAATAAGAAACAAGGGAGATATGATTTTTATCGTAAATTCGTTCATCATGTGAAAATTATATGCATGTTCTTCGCATTTTCTTCAAGTTTTTGGTTGCAGGCTTCATGTGGATCGTCCGGGCTGTTGCTTCTGTATATAGACATGTCTTAGGGAGTGTACCAGATCGCATGCCCAGGGAGTCATGACCTTGGTGTTTGTTCGATCTGCTGGGAGTATGGTCAATGCTAGGGCTTATGATCTGGGTCTGCTGCATGTCTAAGTGTCCTAGTATGAGTCTTTTTATGGTGGTTCGTGGCCTGGAATGGCAGCTAAGAAGCTGAGCAAGGAAATCCGCAGTTGTGCAGTTGTGGTTCATGAGGGGGGGCTTGTCACGGCTTTGGGCTTTGTTTTAGGGCTTGGGTCAGACCGGGGCTTGGGGCTGTTTCTAGAGACATACCTTAGGGTCCTAGGATGAGTCTCGAGGTTTTGGTTCATGGCTGGACTTGAAGAGAAGGGGGCTGGAGTAATTTTGACAGCAGCTTCGTAGGTTGGCTTCGAGGAGGAAGAGTCAGGGTTGCTGGAGTTTTGAGGCATGGCCGTGATTATGTGTAAATAAGGGCTAGTCTATGGTTTTAAGTTATGTCTAAGGGTCTAGTCTAGGTCCTGGTTTGGGTCTTTTTCGAGTCAGTTTAAGCGTGGAGTCGTTAGAAGCGCATATGGGTCGTAGCGCGGTAAAGTATGACCGGGGACCTCTCCAGCCGATAAAGTATGACCGAAGATTTATGTATGTGGGATTGGAAATCTGGTCAAAAGGCTGTGATGATCCCTTCCAGCCCAGTACTATTGTTTAGTCTAATCAGGAGATTTATTTTACGGGCCACTTGCTTTGAACATATTCCTGCGCAAAATTAAGTATGATTATGTATGTTATGATGGAAGCGCTTTTATGAAAATGTTTATGCAGTTATGGCACATCTATGTTTATACATGTTCAGGTGTTATTTCATATGCGTTACTTTCAAATGCATGTGATTTTATTAAGAACTATTTGCTATGAATGGTTTATGCTTGTTGAGTTTTTAGGCTCATTAGACTTGATCGATGCAAATATTGATGATTTTGAGGTGACAAGAGGTGATGACCAGTGAGCTTGCTCGGATTGTGCGCAGTGCAAACTCGAGGACCGCTATTGTTATGAAGGATTTTATGCACGTTAAAAATTTTTACTCTGATTTTATTAATTCACGTTTTGTTAGCAACCAAATATTTTCTTATGCTCGTTTTCGAATAATGCTTTTTCAGTTATTATGAATGATATTTTTATGCTCTGGAAATATTTTTGTACTTGAACTAATTTCAAGAATTTAGACAAACATTTTATATAATTCAGAATGCGAGGGTTTACTATTTAAATAAGAAAATTTTTATTTTTCCGCAAATTTTAAAGTAGTATTATTCATTTTAGCACGGGATGTTACAACAGTACAGTCGACCTTGACGGATAGAATTCACGAGGATCAGTCTTCTGATGAGCAGTTGCAAAAATGGAGGCTGATAGATGAAGCTAAGGGTCGGAAGTTGTATTCTGAGGAGGATGGCATAGTTCGGTACCGAGATCGACTATGGGTTCCTAGTGGCGATTCACTAAGAGAGATTATTATGAAAGAAGCACACAATACGTCGTACTCCATTCATTCTGGAAGTACAAAGATGCATAAGGACCTCAATTATTGTATTGGTGGTCGGGCATGAAGCGAGACATTTTGCGTTTTGTGTCCTAGTATTTGACATGCCAACAAGTTAAGGCAAATCATCAGAGGCTAGTAGGGAAGCTTAAGTCACTTCCTATTCTCGAGTAGAAATGAGAAAATATTACGATATACTTTGTAGTGGGATTGCCAATGACTATTAGAGGTTTCAATGCCATTTGGATGACAATTGATCATCTTACGAAATCAACGCATTTTCTACCTATTATGACGACATTCACCATGACGCAGTATGCAGAGCTGTATATTCGAGAGATAATTCGACTGCATGGGATTCCAGTGTCCATTGTTTCTGACAGAGATCCGAGGTTCACATCGTTCTTCTGGAAGAGTCTGCATTCAGCTATGGGGACGAAGCTGTTGTTCAGTACAACGTTTCATCCTCAGACCGATGGTCAGTCTGAAAGAGTGATTCAAATTTTGCAGGATCTACTCTGAGCTTGTGTGATCGATTTCTAAGGAAGTTGGGAACTGAATTTACCTCTAGTGGAGTTCACCTATAACAATAGCTACCAATCGTCTATAGGAATGGCTACTTACGAGGAACTTTATGAGAGAAAGTGTAGATCACCTATACATTGGGATGAGGTTGGTGAAATAGGAGAATTTGGTCCGGACTTGATCAAGTAAACAGCGGAGCTAGTAGTCAAAATCAGAGATAGGATGAAGACTGCACAAAGTCGACAAAAGAGCTACGCCGACAAGCAACGAAGAGAACTATAGTTTGCAGTGGGTGACCACGTATTCGTTAAAGTAACACCTATGAAGGGTGTTATGATATTTGGCAAGAAAGGCTAACTCAGTCCGAGATTCATAGGGTCGTTTGAGATTTTAAAGAAGATTGAGACATTAGATTATAGAGTGGCGTTGCCACATATGCTAGTTGGAGTACATAATGTGTTCCATATCTCGATGCTACGGAAGTACATGTCGAATCCATCACATGTACTAAATTATAAGCCTCTGCATTAGACTCCGAATATGTCATACGAGGAAAGACCCATACAAATTCTGGATAGGCAAGAAAGAAGACTCCAAAAGAAGGTTATACAAATGATCAAAGTCAAGTGGCTAAATCACTCGTAAGAAGAGGCTACTTGGGAAATCGAGAAGGACATGAGAAGTCGCTACCCGGAGTTATTCGGTAAGTTTTAATTTCGAGGACTAAATTTCATTTAAGGTAGGGAGGAATTGTAAGGTCCAAAATGCGATAACGTAATCCAATTGCCAGAAAATCTAGGAAAAATAGAAAATGACTAATTAAATGGTTTTAATTGCTTAAATTAATAATGGTCTGCATGTTTACATTTTTAAATGTATGTTCTACTAGAACGCATAAAATTGTGTTTTAAACATTATTCAAGACGCGATCGAGGAGCGGAGACCGGGAACCATAAAAAAGAAAATATTTTTTAAATGATTATTTTCAATTATTTATTAAATAGTATATTTTATTGGATATTTTCAAAAATGAGGTGTTTTAAGGGGTTTTACACGCTATTCGTATTTTAAACTCGTAATCAATTTTTTAACAAAAATATGGACTTTTGGAGGCTCGGTTAATATTTCAAAAATCAACCTAAACAAAACATTTTAGTTATCTTCTAATGGATTTAATGAGCCTATTATACCTATGTTATTGGGCCTAGACTTGTGCCATTTATTTTATTTAATAAAGAAGGCCCTAAAACCCTACCCATAAACTCCAAAACTCAAGCCCCACCCTATGAAATACTGAGACTTTCCATCAGCACTCAACCACACACATCACACAATTTTGAGAAGGAAAATCACGACATTTTAAGAAAAAATCAGCAAAGTTGCATCCCTCGTCTCTCCGCCAACATTCCTCGCATTACAAGTTAATTTTTGTTCGTAATAAATGCAAAGGCAAGCCTTAATCTTCTTTCAATCATCTTTGACACCATATTATGTGTATTTAATTATCCTTGCATGAAAAATATGACGCACTTCTTGTATTTTCGTTTTTATGACAAGTCATGCACAAAACTTATGTTTTTATTATCTAAAACTTATGGTTATGATGCACAAAGGGGCTGTCATGGTAGGGCTCTCTGAAGGGAAGAATTTCATAGGGTTTAGGGGCCTAGGCAAGGCTGCATAAGGGCTGGACATGGAGGGTAACAAGGATGAACGACAATAATGGGATTCTAGAGTCCTAGGGTTTTTGGCTTGAGGTTCCTTTTAAGGGGCGGCTTGGTCATGGTTAAGGGATGTGTCCAGGGGTCCTAAGAGGGTTGCATGGTGGTCCTAGTGGTTGTAAGGAAGTCTGGTGCAAGGAGGAGGGGCCGTAGGGCAAAGGTAGGTCGCGTGCATGGCTTTAGGGGACAACTTGGTGGCTGCAAGCGCTGGGTGCTGTAGGGCTGGTTGGATGAGGGCTAGGATCGCAGGACATGAGGGTTGGTTAGGGCTAGGGTTTGATAAATTGGTTCTGAGAAATTCAGTAGGCTGTTAGGGTGATAAAGGGTGTTAATTGACTTGATTTGGGTTTTATAGGGTATGGTTATGTGTTATTAAGCTATGTTTCATGTTTGGGAAAGTTTGGTTAAGTTGAGTCTATTCTAGTTAAAACCGGGATGTACGTCTAAGCTTTAAAAACAAATTGGAAAATTAGTCGACGAGCTTAAGTTTACGTCTAAGAAATATTTATGGGTGTATTTTAAGATGTCATGTTAAGTTTGAATGGATTTAGGTCGTCGTTTTAAGGTCTAAGGATAAATTGAGAAAGTTAGGGTTTCAGGGACAAAACGGTCATTTTACACTTGAAAAATGTTAGACGTCCTGGAAATGTCCTGAATGTTGTAATAAATGTTAAAATTTTTATTTAAAATTTCTATAGAATATTATGATGAAATGTTAATGCTAAAATACATGTTGCATACTTGGTTTAAAATAAAAATGATATATATGCATGAATTTTCTATAAGTGAAGGAAACATGAAAGGTTGAAGGAGTTGAATTGATTGTGACTAATACTATGATACGATGATATGATGATATGTAAGGCCAAGGCTCAGTCGACGGGTGAGAATGTCGTTGATATCCCCGCCGCCCAGTACCGTGTTTATACGTTGATGGATCCATCGACTTACAGCTAATACGAAAGTCATAATTAACTATCCGAATTCAATAAAAAGGGAAACGTATATGTATATGATGAAAAGAAAAAAGTATATGATGAAAAGAAAAAATTTTAAGTTATGCATGTTCATGAAAAGCTATTTTAGTAAAAGTATTTTCACTGTTGCATGTGAATGTATATATATTACTTACTATCATGGTTAAGATTTTCTAAGTCAATAGATTCACTAGGTGTGATCAATGTAGTGAGTATGATATTGATGTTAATGGAAGACTTGATGGTTGAACTAGCTGGACTGAAGGTGCACACAACCCGAGGACCGTCGCTAGTTTTTCGCAAAAATTAATTTTATGATTTAAGTTTACTTTAAAGATTTTATGAAATATGATGTTTTGAGTGGTTTTGAGAGGATTTAAAGAGCTTATGTTTTATTTTGAAAGAAAAATGTTAGTTTTAATTATGGTTGACGATTTACGAGTTCGTGTTTTGAACTGCATTTTTGAGATTTTCAAATATAGGTTGGTTGGTATTTAAATAGCAAAAATATTTATATGTATAGTGTTTCGGCCGAAAGTATGGATGGAAAAAAAATTTCTAGTATATTTGAAAGAAAAACGAGTAGTAGACGTTTCACCATCAGTTGAAGGTGAAGGAACCCGATGTTCATAAGATGGTTTTCAGGATTCAATATGGGCACTACAAGTTTATGGTGATGCCATTCGGGTTGACCAATGCGCCAACGATTTTCATGGATCTCACGAATCGCGCATTTCAGCCGTATCTGGATCAGTTTATCATAGTCTTTACATATGATATTCTGATTTACTCGAGGAATAGAGAATAGCACAGTCAGCACTTAAAAACGGCTATACAGATATTGCAAGATAGAAATCTGTTTGCTAAGTTCAACAAGTGTGAGTTTTGGCTCGAGAAAGTGGCATTCTTAGGCCACATTATTTCTATAGATGGCTTTGAGGTCGATCCCAGCAAGGTCGAGGCAGTTAGAGAGTGGCCAGTACCTAAGAGTGACCGAGATCCACAGTTTCTTGGGTCTAGCTGGCTACTACCGGAAGTTTATTCAAGGCTTCTCTTCTATTGTCGTACCCCAGACTGCCTTGACGAAGAAAAATGCAAAGTTTATTTGGGGATCAAATTTCCAGGAGAGTTTCGAGAAGCTGAAGCAAGCTTTGACTTCACCGCCAGTTCTATCGATGCCATAGGGGCAAGGAGAGTATGTTCTCTATACAGACGCTTGGAAGCTTGTTTTAGGCGCCGTCCTGATGCAGAATGATCGAGTGATAGCATATGTGTCTAGAAAATTGAAGGTTCATGAGAAGAATTACCCGAATCATGACCTCAAGCTTGCTTCAGTAGTATTTGGTCTAAAGGTCTGAAGCCATTACTTGTACGGGGAGAAGTGTAATATTTTCACTGATCATAAAAGTTTGAAGTACTTCTTCACCTAGAAAGAGTTGAACATGAGGCAGAGAAGATTGTTAGAGCTGCTGAAAGATTACGATTGCGATATTAGCTACCATCAAGGAAAGGATAATGTAGTTGCAGACACTTTGAGTAGAAAGACGGCTGTCATTGCTCAATTGACATTTCAAAGATCATTGCTCCTGATCTAGATACAATGATAGTTCAGAAGACCCTGAGGGATAGAATCCGCGAAGGTCAGTCTTCCAATGAGCAATTATGGAAATGGAGACTGAAAGATGAATCGAAGGATCTGAAGCTGTATTCAGAGGAGGATGTCATAGTTCGATATCGAGATCGACTTTGGGTTCCTAGTGGTGATTCACTAAGAGAAGTTGTTATGAAGGAAGCACATAATACTCCGTACTCCATTCATCCAGGAAGTATAAAGATGTATAAGGATTTGCAGACACTGTATTGGTGGTCGGGCATGAAACGAGACATGCATCTTGCGTTTTGTGTATGAGTGTTTGACATGCTAGCAAGTTAAGACAGAGCATCAGAGGCCAGCAGGAAAGATTAAACCACTTTCTATTCCCGAGTGGAAATGGGAAAATATCATGATGGACTTTGTAGTGGGATTTCTAAGGACTATTAGGGGATTCAATGCCATTTGGGTTATAGTTGACCGTCTTACGAAATCATCGCACTTTCTACCTATTAAGACGACATTCACCATGACACAGTATGCAGGGCTATACATCCGAGAGATAGTCCGACTGTAAGAAATTCCAGTATCTTTTGTTTTGGACAGAGATCCGAGGTTCACATCGTTCTTCTGGAAGAGTCTGCATTCAGCTATGGGGACGAAGCTGTTGTTCAGTACAACGTTTCATCCTCAGACCGATGGTCAGTCTGAAAGAGTGATTCAAATTTTGCAAGATCTACTCTGAGCTTGTGTGATCGATTTCCAGGGCAGTTGGGAACTGATATTACCTCTAGTGGAGTTCACCTATAACAATAGCTACCAGTCATCTATAGGTATGACTCCTTAAGATGCACTTTATGGGAGGAAGTGTAGATCACCGATACACTGGGACGAGGTTGGTGGAAGAGGAGAGTTAGGACTGGACTTGATCAAGCAAACATCAGAGCTAGTATAAAAAATCCGAGATAGGATGAAGACTGCTCAGAGCCGCCAGAAAAGCTATGCTGAGAAGCGGAGAAGAGAGCTAGAGTTTGCAGCAAGTGATCACGTGTTTTTGAAGATAGCACCTATGAAAGGTGTTATTAGATTTGGCAAAAAAAGATAACTTAGTCCGAGGTTCATAGGACCGTTTGAGGTTCTGGAGAGGATTGGAACAATAGCTTATAAATTGGCATTGCGAATCTTTCACATGTGCTGAATTATAAACCTCTGCAGTTGACTCCAAATATGTCATATGACGTGAGAAGTCGCTACCCGGACTTATTCGGTAATAAGTTCATTCATATGGTCAAAGTCAAGTGGCTAAATCATTCAGATGAGGAAGCTACCTGGGAAACTGAGACCGACATGAGAAGTCGCTACCCAGACTTATTCGGTAAGTCTTAATTTCAAGGACGAAATTTCATTTAAGGGAGGGAGGAATTGTAAGGTCCAAATGCAATAACGTAATCAAAATGAATGCAGATCTAGGAAAATGGGAATTCTTAATTAATCATTTTAATTTCATTAATTAAATGTGGTAGGAAAGTTTATATGTTAAAAATGTGGTTTTCCTATTAGAATGCATAAAACTATGTTTTCAAGGGCTATTCGAGACGCGACCAAGGAACGGAGATCGGGGACTGTAAAGGGAAAATATTTTTATTAAATGATTATTTTTAATTATTTAATATATGACATATTTAATTAGTGATTTTTGAAAATGGTGTTTTAGAGGACGATTTTGGAAGAAAACAAGGACTTTTTGGAGGTTCGGTTAATATTTTCAAAACTTTCCTAAACGAAATTTTTTTCCTACTTTAGAATGGGCTTATTATACCAAGGTTATTGGACCTTGCTTTCTACCCAATTATTTATATCAAAAGATGGAGTTTCTTAAGAAAATAAACACTCAAAACTCACGCACACACCACCTAAAGACTCGTAGGGCTTTTTTCTCCAAACAACACACGAACACACACCCACTTTCAAGGCAATTTACGTCGGTTTTGAGGAAGAAAACGCAGCAAAGTCTCCCCGTCTCTCCGCTAATGTTCTTAATGTCTAGAATTGATTTTAATGCGTGAACCAAACAAAGACACTTCTTATTTCTTATTTTTTCATCATTCATACTATATTATGTGTGAATATACATGGTAGCATGAAAAATATGATACCCCCTTATTTATTTTCGTTTTTATGCCATATACATGGAAAATCATGATTTTTCTTGCATGCTTTGATGGTTCTTGTTAAAGGGCAAGGGGCTGCCAGATTATGGAAGTTATAGGGCCGAATTACAGTAGGTTTAGGGATCCTTAGATGCACGGTTCAGATCTTGAACGAGGCAAGGCAATGGCTGCACGTTTTTTGGTTTAAAACAAGCTAGGGAACAGTTTTGGTGGGATAAAAGGGGGAGGTCGTGTGGTGTAATGTCTAGGTGAGAGGGCTGGGCTCGTGAGGTCCTAGCCACAATTTATGGTGGTCCACACACAGATGGAGAGGCTCGGAAGGGCATAGGCCGCAAGAGAGGGCTGCGCGACCTTGGGCATGCGCAAGGAAGGTGAACCATGCACGTCCTTGTGCATGGCCTATAGGGCTTGGTCCGGTAGAGTCCTAAGGGTTTTGTCTAGGTACTAAGATGTCTGGTAAGGGGCTGGCCACGTTGGTTAAGGGCTAGGGACGAAGGAGCTTGGGATTTGTTGGGCAATGGTTTGGTTCAAAAGGTGCAGAAAAATACAGCAGCTTCCTAGGTGATTCTGAGGGTTTTAAACGGCTTGAATTTGGTTGAAAAAAAGTTGGTTAGGTGTTAATAAGCTATGGTTAAAGTTTGGAAAAGTTTGATGAAGTTTCGAATTGATTCGAGATAAAACGGAGACTTCAGTTCATGTTTTAAAACGAATTACGAATTTAGTCGAGAAGCTTACGTTTACATCTAAGAAATGTTTATGGGTGTATTTTAAGGTGTTATGCTAAGTTGGATGGATTCGGGTCGTCGTTTTATGGTCCAAGGGTCAATTAGGAAAGTTAGGGTTTCAGGGGAAAAACAGTCATTTTATAATGAAAACTGTTAGGAGCCCTGGCAGTGTCCCGAATGCAGTAACGAATGTTAAAATGTATATTTTGAAAGGTAATGGAATTTTCTAATGAAAATTGTAAAAATGCTAAAGAATAAGTTGCATTCTTGGTTTCATGAAAATATTATATGCATGAATTTTTAAAAGTAATGGATATGAAAAAATGTGTTGATGGAGGTGATTTGATTGTATATTAGGATCGGTTTGAAGGGTCGAAGTGTTTAGAAGGAGGGTTGAATAAACACCATAAGATATTTGACTCTTTTTCGATAAAGGTGATTCAGTTTAGTGATAAACTGAATCCAATAATCTTGTTGTCGATATCAGTCAGTTAACTAGTTTAAATTGCGAGAATAAACCAACTGATAGATTGAATACTCAACGTATAACTAAAACAAAAAACACAAATATTTTATGGATGTTCGGAAACTTCAAATACTTCTACGTCACCCCTTCTATAACAAGGATATGATTTTCACTAAAAGACTTTGGTTGAATACAGAGGCGGTAATAACCCACTTCAGTTTGATCTTAAACATAGCCAAATTTAAACTCTTAGTATCTTTACAATTTATCAGTATACAACTGATTTTTCTTTTCTTAGCACAACTGATATTAAGAGATCGAATACAACAATGTAATGTGCTAGTGCTTTAGCTAAGATGATAGCCTGAAAGATATTAATTATCTCTGTTAAGTGTGAGTTTTTCTGTATGAATATTGTAACTGAACTTGTATGCTTGAATTCAAAATTCACTCAGAATAATTGTGCAAAAGTTCTTGTCTCAGCTGAACTTCACAACTATTTATAGGCTTTGCTTCAAACGGTAACATTGTGTTGGAACATTTCATATTCGCAATCTTGATTTTGATGTTAACAAAAATTTTATTTTGTTTCTAACAAATTTACCTAAGTGCGCAGAAACTGGAACTGATCAGGATTCGAAATGATCAGTTACCGAGCCAAAACTGAAGCTATCGAGACGCAAACTGAAACCACCAACTGATCGCCCAAACTGAATCAGTTCAACTGATATATCAAAGACCAGTTCAACTGATTGGCCAGCTGATAGGCAGTTCAGCAGAAGACCTTCAGAAGCCCGGTCAGCTGATGAAAAGCTCAACTGATGAAGAGTCCAACTGACCAAGTCAACTGAAACAGCGAAATAAGTTCAGCTGACGAGCCAACTGATTTCACCGAACCAGTTCAAAATCAGTTCAACTGACCAGTTCAGAACATTAGTTACGAATCAATCAGTTTGCAGAACACGACAAGATTATTCAATGGAATCCAGCTGTGCACATTAAGGAAAAGCTTTTTTCCAGTCAAAGGATAATAATGGACGTTGCATCATAGATTAACGCCAAAATCTTCCAGAATGGCTGTCGGAAAGTACAGACACATTTCGAGGAACGAATTCAAATTGCAACGAACATAATTGATGAGTCTTGTTGTACGGTCGCACTGCCTCTATAAATACCAAACCAAGATCATCAATACATATGCGTGGAGAAATAGATGTGTGCGGATATACAAGAGAGAAGAAGGGCACACATAATGCATATCTGCTTACAGAAGCAATCATCCCAGATTTGAGAGTACACTTCGAAGTATTATCAGCTCAGTTTAAGAGCATTTTTTCTCTCAGTGTGTGAGAACACTTTCGTGTTGTATTCATATCAGTTCTCACACACACGCACACACAATCACTCACATATACAAAGAGTTACGCCTTCAGTCTAGACTAGGAGTCTCAGTTTGTTGTTCTAATTCTGAAACAACTTCTTCAACTGCTTCATGCCGAGTGTATGGAATTGAAGTAGTAGGCTGAGCAGCAGTTGCGCTAGATGGCACTTGCAAATCGGATAATGGTTCAGAGTGCAACTGAGCCGCATCAGTTTGTTGTTTTTGTTGTTCAGTCCTAGCAACTGACTGAACTATATCTTCAATTTGTTTCATCATAGCCTCAAAGGCTACTTGTTCTCGCGAGCTTTGACATACATCTATCTCAATGGGCTATCCATGTATAGAGTTTTTCCAACTGGTTGAGATTATGAATGTGCAAAGAGTAAATATGGTTGAATATGCTCAGGAACAGAATCAGTTGTTGGCTTAGAAACATGTTCAGCAACTGGATCTTTGGATGGTTCTGACTGAACTCTAGTTTTTTGAACTTGCTATGCTGATGTTGGACTTTGGAAATCAACCGGTATGTATAATTGTTGACTTTGATCTTCATTTGCAAAGATATTAAATTTGAGTCCAGCTGCTGGAAAACAGCTCGGTCATTATATGCAGTCTGACTGATTGGATCGTAGTTCAGTTTCAACTTAGCTGTTATTTCAGTCAGCTTATTCAAGCGCATCATATCAAAGAAATAAGTCTTCCTTTCCGATGCTTGAGCAATAGTGACAGACTGGACTGTCTTCAAAACCTTTGTTTCTAGGGAAATGAACTTCCCTAAAACTGATTTCTTCTTCAGTCGCCTGGCAAACACTACAGTGTAAAACTTGACCCATTCATCAAAATCTTCCACCTGAGACTCAGCAAATTCATTTATCTCACTCCAAATGAGATTTATGTGAGTCTGAACTGTGTTGGTTGGTCTGGGCTCTTCAATCATTTTGCCCTTGCCTTTTAGGTCAGTTAGGGCGTGAGAAATGGTCAGCCCTGTAGTGTTTGTATTTACCTTTTCTCTAATCACCACACCTTTTGGTCGAGCAATTGGTAGAACAGTTGGTCTGGTGACAGAGATAAGAGGTGCTCGATGTCCAACAATCTTTAACTTCTCACCAGATTCAATGACAAGCTTCAAAGGATGATCAGCAGGCTTCTTCAGCTGAGTATCTTCAGGTGATGGTGCAACTGGAACTGACCGAATTTGTAAAAAATCTTAAATTCAGAGTTTGACAAATTAATCGTGAAAAGGTTGAACAACTGATCGAGAAAATTGAAGGTAAATGAACTGAAGATTCGTAAGCTGATAGTTGCGCGAACTGAAGATTAATGCATATGCTTAAGTACAAACATTCATTGATATATTATTCGATCTTTTAGAGATCAGTTGTGCTTAGAAATACACATCAGTAGGAGTACTGAAAAATTGTATTGATACTAAGAGTTTCAGTTTGATAGTGTTAAGTCCAAACTAAAGTGGGTTTGTACAAATCTTTGTATAGATTAAATTCTTTTAGTGAATATCATATCTTCAAGATAGAAGAGGTGACGTAGGAGTGTTTGAAATCTCCGAACATCCACAAACCTTTTGTTATTTCTTATCAGTTATATTCTATCTGTCCTTCAGTTATTTTCGGACTTTTATCAAGTTAACTGATTGACATTGACAACAAGATTCATGAATTCAGTTTCTCACTAAACTGATTCAATATTCAAAAAGTTGTGAAAATTGTCAAGTGTTTATTCAACCCCGCCTTCTAAACACGTTTTCACTCCCAACCGATCCTAACAAGTGGTATCAGAGCAGTTAAATCTTGTTCCTGAATATTTCCATCTTTACATCTGAATACCATGTCTTCCTTCAATAAAATTCTTGTTGGAACATTTCATGTTCTCAATCTTGATTTTGATGATAACAAAACTTGTTATTTTGTTTCTAATGATTTACTTTAGTGCGCAAGAAGCTGAAACTGATCAGGCTTCTAACTGATCAGTTACCGAGCCTAAACTGAATCTTTCAAAGAACAAACTGAAGGTGCCAACTGATTGCCCAAACTGAATCAGTCCAACTGATGTATCAAAGACCAGCTCTACTGATTGATCATTTGATAAGTGATTCAGCTGAAGACCTTCAGAAGCCCGGCCAGCTGATGAAGAGCTCAACTGACCAGTTCAACTGAATTAGTTAAATCAGTTCAGCTGACGAGTCAACTGATTTCATCGAACCAGTTCAAGACCAATTCAACTTACCAGTTCAGAGCATCAGTTAGGAATCAATCAGTTTGCATAACACGACAAGCTTATTCAATGGAATCCAGCTATGCGTACTGGGAAAAGCATCTGTACTATGGATAGTACAATAATGGACGTTGCAGTGAAGATTAAAGTCGAGAGGTTCCTGAATGAGTGTCGGAAAAGTCGAGACACAAAGTTCAAGGAACGCATTCAAAGCTGCAACGGTCACATGTGATGAGTCTCTGTATACGATCATCTTGCTGCTATAAATACGGACCAAGACCATCAACAAACAAAAAAAAGAGAGTGAGAAGAAGCGAGAAAAAGAAGAGAGGGCACGCTTACAGCTTATCATCTTACAAGAAGCAATTAGCCCAGAGAGAATACAAAAAGTCATATCAGCTCAGTTAGAAGCTCTTTTCCCTCAGTATGTGAGAACACCTTTCGGTGTATTCATTGTTCAGTTCTCACACACACTTACTCATCACCACTACTCAAATACAGTCTTGCACAAAGACATTAAACTTGTGTATGTAGTCTTTGACACACAGACGTTAAAGAAGTGTTGGCTGAAAGGTGCTGCCTTCAGTCTAGGCTAGGAGTTCAGATTAGGCAGTAGCGTAAGTCCTAAGCTGGGTGGGTTTGTACAAAGCGTTGTATAAATCAAAGTCTTCTAGTGTATCCTATCCAAGGAGATAGAGGAAGTGACGTAGGAGCAGTTAGGGGTGTTCAAATTTCGGTTAAAACCGAAAAAACCGGCCGAACCGTAAAATTCGGTTTTTTTGGTTCGGTTTTTTCGGTTATTTGACCGGTTACGGTTTCTATATTACGCATTTTCGGTTTTCGGTTTTTTTAAAAAAAAACCGAAATAACCGAAAAACCGAATATATGAGAATTATTTGTTTTTTTATTATATTGTACTCCAAACATGTCCTAACTTAAAAATTAAAATTAAAATTAAAACTTAAAAATAAGTAAATAAATAATAAATTAATTTTTTAGGTTTTGACATTCAAAATTTCAGCCGCACACCTTTGTTGAATTGTTGTGCTTGTGCCTTGCTTCACACATTCCCTTTTCAATCAACCAACAACACAATTCTAGATTGGAGAAGAAGAAACATGTGTTGCTTTGGTAGTTCTCTGCTCTCTAATCTATATATTGTGCATGGTATTTGTTTATGATAAAATTATTTTCTTAATTTCTTTTACAGTGTGGATTGAGTGATTATTGGTTTTTGTAAGATAATCAAACAAATTTGATTGTGGTTTTTTATTATTATTTTTTTAAAATTTATAACGTACAACTTCATTTATAACTAAATTTATTACACAAACCGTAATAACCGATCTTAATAACCAAACCGCAATACAAAAAAACCAAACCGGACCGAATTAAAATGGTTTGGTTTAGGATTAGACATTCGAAAAACCGTAAACCGAAAAACCGAACCGAAGTTTATTAAAACCGAACCAAACCGACCGTTGCACACCCCTAGGAGCAGTTGAAGTCTCCGAACATCCATAAACATATCTTGTGAATTTTCCTGTTTAATTATTGCTTTCAAACTCATATGATCAGTTAGAGCATCCGTCAGTTCAGCTTTCACCGTAACTGAACTGATATATGCTAGAACTGATCCCCTGTTTTTCAGTTATCCAGATTACACAAGTTAAAAGGCTTTAAAATATATCAGCTTTCTTCATGAAGGATTACTTCGATTATTTTCCGCTTTGTTCTTTAACTAAACTCGATTTAATTCATCAGTGTTAACATTTTTAGAACACGAGCTATTGTTGCTCTTGGAGAATATTGTGTTTGAAGCACCTTTGGTGCCCATCACACGATCCTTCAATTCCAATGTTCTCCAGAGAAGATTTTTGATGATTGGAAGATAAGAATGCAGGCTCATCTAGCTGCACAAGATGATGATATGTGGTACGTCATAACTGACAGACCAATGAAAATACTAAAAGCAAATACAGGAGTTGCTATAACTGATGGTGCTCCCCATCGCATCGAGAAACCACGAGAAGAATGGACAGCTGAAGATAAAAAGAAAGCCAATTTGGATAATGTGTCCAAAGATATTCTGTACAAGACACTGGATAAAATCACGTTCAGTAAAATAAAGATGTGCAGAACAACAAAAGAGATTTGAGAGAAATTGATCCAGCTGTGCGAAGGAAATGGGCAAATAAAAGAAAATAAACTTTTAGTTGCTGTTCAGAAGTTTGACAATATTAAAATGAAGACTGGACTCACGAGTACGATGGTAAAATCAGCGGCATTATAAATGAACTGAATGCACTTGGAAAAGTGTATTCAAACAAAGAAGTTGCGCTGAAGGTGGTTCGAGGTCTTCTCAAAGAATGCGATGTCAAGACCATGGCTATGAGAGAGTCAAAGGATCTGAATAAGGTTGAGTTACATGAATTATTTGCTGATATCAAAGCTTATGAGTTCGAGCAGCAGACAAGAGAAGAAGAAACTTTTACACCAGCAGTCACAACTACTCTTAGTGCTCACAAACTGGAACCAACTAGTTCAGCTGAGAAAACTGCAGATCAGCTAAGTAATGACGCCATGTCATTATTTGTAAAGAAATTTGGTAAATTCATGAGAAGAAACCAAGGTTCATTCCAACTACATTATCAGAAGAACAATTCTAAGGAATAACCAAACTCTTGTTTCAACTGTGGAAAGCAAGGACACTTTATTGCTAACTGTCCTAAACCAAAGAAGAACAGTAGACATTCAACTTAAAAAGAAAAGAAATCAATTGAATACAAAAGAAGATATATGAATGATAAATTATCATTCAAGAAGAAACATGAAGTCCTGCTAGCTGAAGAAAGCAAATCAAAATGTGCAGAGACTGACAGTGAAGAGTCAGAACCTGAGAGCTCGAGCAACTCCAGTGATGATGAAGAAGAAGTTACGTGCTTAATGGCAAATGATGCAGAAGTGGAGTCTACAAGTGAACATGTATTTGACTTAAGCTATACTGATTTTACACGAGAAAAATTCATTGACACTCTGCATGACATGGTAAACGAGTATCACAAACTTGCTCTCTCATTTGAAAAAGACAATAAAATTGAAACCGATGAGTCAGTTGAATTATTGAGTCTAAAAAGGGAGATTGCAAAGCAAAAGGCTGAAATGATCGAGAACCAATCCTTCATTCATCAGTTGAAAAATGAAATTTCAAAATAAATTGATTTGATTCAGGCTTGGAACAAGTCACCAGTCACTCTTACTGAAATGCAAGGCTTACAAAAATCAGTTACTGATAGAACTGGTTAGGGCTTTAACAGTCATGAAGAAACCTTGGCAAGTGATGCAATGCCAAAGTTGAATGAGCACAAAGGAAAGTACATTAACTTTGTGAAATCAACTGTGGCACATGAAATCTTTGAACCAAGTAAACTTATTGTTCAACCGATTGAAAATATGAACAAAGCAAAATGGTTTGGAATTTGATATAGCCCGAAGAGTTTAACTATTTCGAAAAGCTGGTTACCTAAAAGGTTCAGTCATAAGAATCAAAACTCTAAGAATGGTTATTACAATTACTACAACTGTAAGCCAGTTCAGAATATATATTGGAAGAAAAAACAGTTGAAAAAGGATAAAACTCATATTGTCTCTCCTGCACACAACTCACCCATTACACACAAATTGAGAAAATTCATTTGGAACACAACAACTGGAAAGTCAGTTAGACTGATCCAAGTCTGGGTTCCTGAAGGACTAATCAGTTTAGGACCCAAATAGATGTGGGTACCAAGATTATATATTGTGTGTGATTGCAAGTAAAAGGAACAACAAAAGAATCAATTTGGTACTTAGATAGCGGATGCTCGCGACACATGACAGGGGATGCTGAATTACTATCCTAACTGATCAAATATTCTGGTCCAAACATCAGTTTTGGAGACAATTCTAAAGGTAGAACTTTGGGTAAGGGTAAGCTTATCCATGGTAACATTATTATTAAATATGTCTTACTGGTTGATAATCTAAAGTATAAATTGATTAGTATTAGTCAGTTATGCGATAATAACTTCTCAGTTCAGTTCAAAAGGCACACGTGCACAATTAAGAACTCAACTGATGAGATCATTATAACTGAAAATCGTTGTGGTAACACATATAAAGTGAGTTGGACTAATAAACCTAATGTAACAGTATGTTTTGTAGCTTCAAAATCTTCTAAAAACTGGTTATGGCGTAAAAGGTTAAACCACTTAAATTTTAAGTCTATTTCTCATTTGAGTAACCATGATCTTGTAACTGTTCTGCCTAAAATAGATTTTTCAAAAGATAAAATTTGTTCAGCATGTCAGTTTGGTAAACAAGTAAGATCTTCATTTAAAAACAAGGGTAGTAAATCTTCCTTCAGATGCTTAGAACTGCTACATATGGATCTTTTTGGTTCTATACCAGTCATAAGTTTAGGGAGAATGAAATACACCTTGATAGTTGTTGATGACTTTTCAAGATTTACTTGGGTTATCTTTCTTAAATCAAAAGACCAAACTGATGCACAACTGATTAAGCTTTTTAAAAGATTATTAAATGAAAAATCAGTTGGAATTGACAGAATAAAGTCTGATCGAGTGACTGAATTTGTCAATCAAAATCTTTCTCAATTTTTTGAAAATACTGGAATTAAGCACGAGTTCTCAGCAGCTAGAACACCTCAGCAAAATGGTGCAGCTGAAAGGAGAAACCGAACGCTTAAAGAAGCTGTTAGAACAATGCTTGCTGATTCTGGTATATCTCAAAGATTTTGGGCAGAAGCAGTAAACATTGCATTCTACACTCAGAACATATCAATAATTAACAAAAATCATTTGAAAACATCATATGAGATCTGACATGAACATAAAAGTGTGGTATCCTATTTCAGAATATTTGGCTGCAGAAGTTATATTCACGATAATGACAAAAATTATTTGAAAGCAGTTGATGCAAAATCTGTAAAATGAATATTTCTGGGTTATTCATCATTTATTAAAGGTTATAGAGTATTTAACAAATGCACTTTGAATATAGAAGAGTCAATTCATGTTGTATTTGATGAATATGTACTAACTGATCAGTTGGCTAATTGATCGCTTAACAGACATAAGTTTGGAGGAGGATAGTGAAGAAAAAATTCATATCAACAGAAATCTCCTTTAAGCACCCGAACTAGAAATATTGGATCGATCAATTGAACAAGAAAGTGTTCCTCAGTTGGTGGAGCAAAATGTAATATTCAAATACCAACTGAAGTAGCAACAACTGAAATTGAAGAAAACATTCAGTTGCCAACTGAAACAATTGTTGAAATCAATCCAATCAGTTTCGAATACAGATGGAAGAAATCACATCCACCAGAGTTGGAGATAGATAATCCATCTGATCCGATAAGAACTCTAAATCAAATGATAAATCTATTTATTCATTCAGCTTTTGTTTCTCAACTAGAACCAAAGAAAAATGATGAAGTTCTTGCTGATCCTAACTTGATAATTGCTATGCAAGAAGAGCTAAATCAGTTTACTCATAACAATGTCTAGAATATAGTTCCAAGACCAGTTTCTAAAACCATTATATGTACAGAGTGGGTCTATAAGAATAAACTGAACGAAGATGGTTCAGTTTTGCGCAATAAAGCAAGGCTTGTAGCACAAGGATATCTGCAAGAAGAAGGAATTGATTACGATATAACATATGCATCGGTTGCACGACTGGTATCTATCAGAATATTTCTTGCCTATGCTTCATTCAAAGACTTCAAAGTCTACCAAATGGATATCAAGAGTGCATTCTTAAATGGTCAATTGCAGGAAGTATATGTTGAACAACCACTAGGCTTTGTCATTCACTCCTTACTCGATCATGTTTATTATTTGAAAAAAACTTTATATGGTCTTAAACAAGCTCCAAGAGCTTGGTATGAGACATTTTCAAAATTCTTAACTGATCGCAATTTTATTGTTGGAACAGTTGACAAAACTTTGTTCAAAATTTCAAATAATGATCATATTTTTCTTGTGCAAAAAATTGTTGATGATGAGCATAATGGGTGAACTGACATTTTTTCCTTGGCCTACAAGTGAAGCAACTGGAAACTGGTATTTTTATCAGTCAAACAAAATACACGAAAGAACTGCTTAAGAAATTTGGCATGGAATCATGTTCAGCTGCAAATACTCTCATGAGCTCATCTATTAAATTAGATAAAGATGAAGGGAGAATATCAGTTGAGACGAAACTCTACAGAGGTTTAATAGGTTCTTTATGATACGTAACTGCTAGTCGTCCTGATATTGTATTTGTTGTCTGCATGTGTGCTAGATTTCAAGTTGTTCCTAAGCAATCACATTATTTAGCTGCCAGATGCATATTGAAATATGTTAAAGGCACACAACATGTAGGCTTATGGTATGCTAAGGACTCATCTTTCAATTTAGTTGACTATTCATATGCATATTATGCAGGGTGTAAGCTTGATCGTAAAAGCATCAGTGGATCATGTCAGTTTATAGGAGTTAAACTGATTTTCTGGTTCAACAAAAAGCAAACATCTTTAGCAACTTCCACAACTGAAGCAGAATATCTTGCTGCTGGAAACTGCTGCCCAACAGCTCTGGATCCAGCAACAATTGAAAGATTATGGAGTCGTTGCATATGAATAACCAATTTTTTATGGCAATACAAGCACGATTGCAATCACATACAATCCAGTTCTTCACTCCAGGACCAAACACATTGATGTCAGACATCACTTTATCAGAGACCATGCTCTAAAAAACACAATTATACTAGAGTATATTTCAACTGAACAACAAGCAGCTGACATCTTCACAAAACCATTACCTAAGACTAAGTTTTCTTACTTTTGCAATATTCTTGGCTTAATTGATTTGTCATAATCTTAGGTGCATTATTTTATGTCAGTCAGTATTGTCAGTTAGTTGTTATTTAGTTATTACTAATTATTATTCAGTTAGTATCAGTTAGATTGCAGAAAACATAGAAGTGAAATTAATAATCAGCAATAAATAGAAATAGAAACTTTATTGATAACACCTAGCTGCTATTACAATATTTAATTCTGTTTCTACTGCATTTAGACAATCTGACAACCATAGGGACATCTCTTCAGAAATTTTACTAAAATCTTCTGTGAAGGTGATTTTGTCTAGTATCCTATACTCCTTTAGAAGCAAAAGGTAGTAGAGACCTTCATCAGTTACAAGGTCTGAAGTATGAATGACGGAAAGACGTTGCTTATACTTGATTTTAGTTGCCCTATGTTCGTCAGTGGCAAATAATTTTTCTCTCTCAGAATATTCTGTAGATCATGAATCTTCGTCCAGATGGACATTACTTTAGGAAAGATGAAGTCTTCAATATCTTTCTTCCAAGTTTCCACGAATGAAAACCTTTCTGCAGGATTGGGGCTTCTGGAACTGCTTGCTTTTTCCATCTGCGCTTGATCAATATTATCTGCTAAAATATTTTGCATCTGAGAAGTTTAATCTTATTTATAGACATATTCTAACTGAAGAAACAGAAGAAGATGAAGAGAAGTCAGTCAAAGGATTCAATTAATTCATCGAGGATGAGATTCTCTCACCTTTTTTTACTTATTTGCATTTATTTAGAGGGGCATGTCGATTTTAAATTGGTTAACTGATAAGACAATAGTCAGTTGGTCTTCAACTGAATTGACTCAGCTCTCAACTGATCAATCAGTTATTGACCTAACTGATCTTATCATTCCACATTAAGTGATGTGACTGTCAATTTATGCATTTAATTTTGTTAAACGTTATATAGTAATTGAACACATGGCCCCACGTTATCCAAGCATTTTCTATTTATTCTTTTACACCACGTTCAAACATTTTTTTAACTAAATTAATCTTGGACTGACACGTGTCCAAAAAATTCGAACAGTCACCAACATAAGAAATGAACTCGCTTCATTTCAGTTCTTTACGAGCATTTCTATTCTCAAGAGAATATCATTCACAGAGCTTTTTCTCTTACGCAGATTTTCAAACAACTCAGAAATGGCAAGCCAAGTTCCCGCTTACATTCTAAATGCTATGCCCATTAATTTCGATTCAGTCCTTTCTATCCAGGACGAAGCCATTCGAAGTGCCTTTCTCAAGCTGGAAGCAACTGGATTGAAGAAATTTCTTGGGTCATCAACTCAGGAAATCTATTCCAAGGAGATTCAAGACTTTTATGACAACAACTTCATATCTGCTGATGGGAAACTCACAACGACTATCAGCAGAAAGTTGCTGATTATTGATGAAGAATCCTTTAGCACCATATTCCAACTACCTTTGGATGGTCTCTCTCACTTTTCTGAAGTAAAGGCATCTGATATTGAGGAGATGATGACGCTTTTATCTGCTGATGGGAAGAAGATGAAAGTTTCTGATCCGAAAAAGGAGCTGAAATACGAGTATCAGTTACTGGCAGATATAGTGGCCAAGGGTGTTCTAGCCAAGGCAGGCTCTTTTGCTGCCCTAACCCTTGAGAAATTCAAAATCATGGCTGTTGTGATAAATGGTCGTAAACTGAACTGGTCAGCCATATTTTTCAACATCCTAAAGAACATGGTTCAGTCGACCAAACAATCCAAAGGATATGCCGTGCCAATCAACTTCATTTTGAAGAATAAAGGTTTGGTTGATGACTCAGCTGAAAAGTCATCCAAATTCGAATTTTTTAATGCTAAGAATGTTCAGCCGCCAAGGGCGAAGCTGGACATATCTCCTGAGCAGTTGTTAAAAGCCAAAAAGGAGATTGGGATAGAGGCAGCTCCCAAAAAGGGGAAGACAAACGACTTGGCGAATTCAAAGAAAACAATCAAAGGAAATTTATTGTAAGTGAAATTGAATCGGAGAAAACTCCTTCTCCGAAAATCTTGAAAAAGCCAAGAACTCAGAAGACCAAACCGATTGCTGCGGTTGAAATCATTCTAGTTGAGAGATTGAGGGCAACTGGAGTCGAACAGCCCATCAGTGCAATACCTCTCAGGAAAGTTCCAGTTGCTTCCTCAACTGAACATCAGCATCCTCCTCCAGTTTCTCCCTCAAAGAAGACTATCACCGAATCTAGTGATAAACAGAAACAAGTTGGAGTGAGAGCACCACCTATCACTATCACCGGCACAACTTCATTGCCTTTTGCAAGACAAAAGGGAGTGGTGATACGAGAGAAAGTGGATGCAACTGTTTCAGGGCTGAGCATTTCTGATGCCCTAACTGACCCAAAAGGTAAGGACAAGATGATTGAAGAGCCAAGACCAACCAACCCGATTCAGACTCATATTGAATTAATATGGGAAGAAATAAATGAGTTTTCTGAATCGAATTTGAAATATTATAATGAATGGGTAATATTTAGAACTGAAGTATTTGCCAAGCGATTGCAAAAGACACCAGTTTTGAATAAATTCATCGCTTTGGAACAACAGTTCTAAAGGTAGTTAAAGTTGCCACAATAGCTCAAGCGCTGGAAAAAAAGAATTATTTCTTTGATCTGATGCGTGCCAAAAGGCTAGCTCAAGTCATAGCTCATCTACGCTTGAACTATGTTCCTACCAGTCCAACTGCCTAAAATGACAAAGCATTTTATGAACAGCTGGACACGGATCTTCTGTCATTGCAGATGAGGATAAAAAATTGGGAAAAGGATCAACAATTGATTATTCCAGCAACTTCCCAAAGTCCATCCTCAGAAGAGAAGGCTGAACCGTCAACAAATTAGCCAGAGCCATCCAAGGAAGCAGTTGCAAAACTATATGAGCAAGCAACTGATCTTTCTTCCAAGGATGCCCAATTCTCATCTCCTCCGCATCAATCCTCTCCAGCAGATCTTTAACTTTACTTCGATGCTGAGCTGTCACTGGCAAATGTAGATGAAGTGTTACAATCGGTTGCCGCTGGAATCCAGCTGAATGCTATAACTGAAGAATCAGTTGAAGACCCGAGTAAAATTTAGCAATCAGCCTCAGAGGCTATTCTACACGTTATTGAAGAACCAGTTCAGTCGCCTGCCATGACTGAACAAGTAGTTCAAGCTGAAACTGACGTGGCTCAGTTGCACTCTGAAAAGCTGAAGAAGTGAAAGTACCAACTTATGAGCCAACTGAAGTGTCAGCTGATAAGCAAACTGAAGAGCCTACCAGCTCAATTGCTACTCAACTTTCTACCTCTGCTGAAGAGACTCATCAGAAATCAGTTGAAGATACTATTCCTGTATCAATTCAAACCGAGACTGAAACAACAGATAAGGCCCTGGTGATTTTCAATGAAGAAGACAACGAGCAAGAACCATAATCATTTGGAGCCCTGTCTCCTGAAATACCAGTGGCTGCTGAATTTATGCTAGAAGGAATTCAGGCCGGTTTGCACACTATTATCTCAACGATTTCTGATATGAAGTCAAACCAAATGCTGCACACCTTGAAGATTGATTCTACAAAGGATAGTACTTTGAAGAGCCTCAACCAGGTCACCAAAGACATCACTGACTTATTCATCCTAGTATATCAGTTGAAAAAGGACAGAGTTATAGTTCCAGCACTTTTCCAGACTCAAGACATGCCCAAATCTCGCATTGATTTTGTGCAAACAGTCATGACAAAGAGGATGGATCAGATGTCAGGAAAAAATGTTGAATGTTATATCTATTGTCACATCAGAAGTCTGTACATTATCCAACAAAATAGATGGGTTTGACAAAAAAAGGAAAAAGAGCAGCAGCAGCAGTTATCTAAGAAAAGAATAAGTCAACCAACTGATCAAGGACCAGCTGATAAAAGAGCAAAGAAATGAAGAAGTCCATATCAGTTAGAAAACAGTCTCTATATTCAGTTGAGAATTTTGGCTGACTTTCAGTCAGTCAGTAGAAGATTCTTTTCTTCTAATATTCTTTTATTCTTTCATTCTTCGTACGAATCTTTATATTGAAATAGTTATCAATAAAAGATTATTTTATCTACGAGAGTTCAGTTTGATCAGTCCATAAATTCTAAGTTTTGTCAAACACCTAAAAAAGAGAAATTTTTGGAAATCTTAATTTCGGAGTTTGACAAATTAAGCGTGAAAAATTTGAACAACTGATCGAGAAAACTGAAGGCAAATGGACTGAAGATTAATGCGTATATTATCAAAGGCAACTGAAATAAGCTAACTGAACCGTGTAGTCAACTGGACGATCAGTTAAGACATATCATTTATACAGCAATCAGTTAACCCTATCGACTATAAAGAGGAAACTGATAAATCAGCTTGACATTTCATCAGTTAAAGAAGTAGCTATCAAGCGACAATTTGTACAAATACAGACTGTAACTTTTAGTGGGAACGTCGAATTTCAGAAAAGCTACCGCGTACAATTTTCAGAAGAATGTTGACGTGTCCAACGGATATAACAATGTTACCGTTGGAAGCAAAGCCTATGAATAACCGAGAAGATCAGCTGGGAAAGTCTTAACCAAGTTACTGAATTATCTAGTTAGCAAGAACTCTGCACACATTCATTCTCAGTTAAAGCTTCAAGCTCTCAAAATCTCACCCTTATCATAAATATCTATAGCTTTCAGGCTATATATTGAGCTTAAGTACAAACATTCATTGCTATATTATTCGATCTTGTAGAGATCATTTTTGCTTAGAAATACACATCAGTAGAAGTACTGAAAAATTGTATTGATACTAAGAGTTTCAGTTTGACAGTGTTAAGTTCAAAATGAAGTGGGTTTGTACAAATCTTTGTATAGATCAAAGTCTTTAGTGAATATCCTATCTTCGTGATATAAGGGATGACGTAGGAGTATTTGAAATCTCCGAACATCCACAAACCTTGTGTTCTTTCTTATCAGTTATATTCTATATGTCCTTCAGTTATTTATGCACTTTTATCAAGTTAACTAATTGACATTGACAACAAGATTCATGAATTCAGTTTATCACTAAACTGATTCATTATTCAAAAAGTTCCCCTTCTAAACACTTTTTTACTCCCAATCGATCCTAACAGAATTGGTATAGCAGTTATGGGTGTTTCAGCTCCAGTAGACATCAGTCGAGCAGCTGGTATGGCTTAAAGAATGATAGGCTTGGTTTTCTGTGACCTAGGTTTCTTCACAATCTTTGGAGACGATGTCTTCTCCGAATCACTTTAGCTGACAATCAATTTCCTTTTGATTGTCAATTTCTTAGCCATATCCTTGGCTTTGGCTACAATCATAGATTTTGTAGCACCAACGTCTCAATCTCAGTTTTGAGTTTCACAAATTATGATGGGGAGATGTCAAGCTTGGTTCTGGGTGGCTGAACATTTTTGGCTTTGAAGACCTTGAACTTTGATGACTTTTCAGCCTAGTCATCAACAAGACCTGAGCTTTCAGCAAATAACTGAACTGTAGAGCGAAGCAATTGGACTACTTTGAAAATTGAACCATGTTCTTCAAGATATTGAAAATAATTGTTGACTAGTTCAATCTTATGCCTTTCATGATTGTAGTCATGATTTGAAACTTTTCCAATGTGAGGGTAGCAAATGGACCTGCTTTGGCGAGGACGCCCTTTGCAACAATATCAGCTAGCAGTTGGATTTCTGGCTTCAGTTCCTTCTTGGGGTCGGATACTTTGATCTTATTCCCATCAGTAGACAACAGAGTCTGCATTTCTTCAATATCTGCTAGTTTAATATCAGAAAAGTGAGACAAACCGTCAGTTGAGAGTTGTTAGAGATTGCTGAAGGAATCTTCATCCACAATCAATACTTGATTGTTGATGGTCATTATAATCTTGCCATCATCAGAAATCTTGTTGTTGGTATAAACTTCTTGAATTTCCTTAAGATAAATTACCCGGATTGCGATTCTCAAGAATTTATTCATGCCAGCAGCTTCAAGCTTTACAAATACGCTTCTAATAGCTTCATCTGATACAGATAGAACAGAGTCAAAGTCGATTGCCATTGCGTTGATTTTCTGCAAAAAAACGCTATGAGTGTTTGAGTGCTTGAGAGTTTAGAATAGAGTAAAGTAAACTGAATGGGGGCGGCACAAATATTTATGTTTGTGACTATTCAAATTTTTGGACACTAGTTCAATGTTGTTTTCCCTTTAATGCTTTATTATTTCCTGCACTGAATCTTGGAAAAGAATTAGTATATAAAATATTAATCAAGTTAAGATAAATCAATCAATCCAAGATATTTGAAGTGTCGAAGTGTTTTGAAGGGGGGTTGAATAAACATCATAAGATATTTGACTCTTTTTCGATAAAGGTGAACCAATTTAGTGATAAATTGAATCCAGGAATCTTGTTGTTGATATCAGTCAGTTAATTAGTTTAAATTGCGGAAATAAATCAACTGATAGATTGAATACTCAACGTATAACTGAAACAAAGAACACAAAGATTTTATGGATGTTCGGAGACTTCAAATGCTCCTACGTCACCCTTTCTATCACAAGGATAGGATTTTCACTAAAAGACTTTGGTTGAATACAGAGGCTGTAATAACCAACTTCAGTTTGAACTTAAACCCTACCAAAATGTAACTCTTAGTATCATTACAATTTATCAATATACAACTGATATTCTTTTCTTAGCACAACTGATCTTAAAAGATCGAATACAACAATGTAATGTGCTAGTGCTTTAACTCAGATGATAACCTGAAAGCTATGAATTATCTTTGTTAAGTGTGAGATTTTCTGTATGAATATCGTAACTGAACTTGTATGCTTGAATTCAAAATTCACTGAGAATAATTGTGAAAAAGTTCTTGTCTCAGCTGAACTCCACGGCTATTTATAGGATTTGCTTCTTATGGTAACATTGAATACGTTAAATGACTCATATTAGTTGATTTGTCCTTTCTGAACGTGTCAACATTCTTCTGACAATAATACACTATGACATTCGGATATGCGACACTCCCACTGCGAGTTACAATTTGCTTTTGTACAATTTGTCGGTTGTTGGCTACACTCTTAACTGATGACGTGTCAAACTGATTATTAGTTGACTATATAGCCGATCAGTTGAGTTGACTGCATAACTGATCATTTCTAGCTGATAGTTCAGTTATCATCGATCTGTTCGATTGCCTTTGATTATTTAACGCATTAATTATCAGTTCGTGCAACTTCAGTTTAAGATCGAATTAATTCAGTTGAGCCGATCAGTTCTGCAATCTTCAAAATCTTTATTTGTCAAACTCCGAAATTCTAATTACAACAGACTAATACGAACACAAATACGAATTCAAAATGACATGATTGCATGTAAGGGCAATGCTCAGTTGACGGGTGAGAGTGTCGCTGGTGTTCCCGCTACCTAGTAACATGGTAATACGTAAGATTGATCAATCGACAAACAGCTGATACGAAAGTCACAATCAATGATCTGAATTCATCGAAGGGGAAAACGTATATATATATGTATATGATGAAAGGAAAAGTATATTTTGAAAGAAAATGTTTAAGTTTATGCATACTTATGAAAATCTATTTTTGTTAAAACTATTTTCACTGTTGCCTATGGATATATGCGTATTAGTTGTTACTATGGTTAAGTCTTGCTGACACTAGGTGTGAATGATGCATTTGAGGATTTTGATGTTGAGACAGGAGAGTTGAATGAATGAATTGGATGGACGGATGGTGCACTAACCCGAGGATCTATGCATTGCTAGTTTTCCGCAAAGTTATAATTTTACATTACTTTAAAGATTTTGATGACTTTTATGCTTATGAGTGGTTTTTTGAGAAGATTCTAGATGTTTATGCTATTTTAGAAAAATGCTAGTTTTATGTTTGATTTGACATTTACAGTTTTATGGCTTTTACTGCACTTTTGAATTTTGAATAAAATAGATGATGAATTTATTTTAAATGGTGTATATAATGGTGTATATATATAAAANTCCTTTAGCCAAACGAAGGATTGTAGTGGGTTGCGACCCGACTGATCTTGTTGACCCATTTTCGCAGTTCTTTCGGACATATCACTCCCAATATGTATATTAAAAAATTTAGTATAATAATTATTACTGGACCCTTGCCTTGCCCTCCCTAAAACCTCGAAAAAACCCACAGTCTACCTGGAAGCAACGTGCTGCAAAGTGTATATTATCATCCATTAGCCGAAGCCAAGCAACCAAAGCTATGTCATGTTCGATTCAAGCAACTATTACCCGAAAGTACCATATTTTGTTCCGAGTGGGAGATTTCATCTCTCCTCCCTGTATCAATTTGGGTACCCGAATTAAGGTTCCAGTGTATAACACCATACACGTCAATGGGAGCTGTCGTATCCGAAGTTCGGCAGACGGGTTCAGATTGTTTACGCGTCCTCATTTCGGGTTTGGGCATTTGTGTCTACGCTCTTTGTGGGTTTCGAGTGGAGGAGCTGGTGGTGGGTCTGGGGGCTCTGGCGATGGAAGCTCTGGTAACGGAGATGGCAGCAGTGGTGGCGGTGGTGGTCGTGGGAGTAACTGGTCATTTCTTTCATGGTAAAGATTTTGATAATTCGTAGTAATTTTTTTCGTTTCTCTGTTTTGGTTATGATGTTTTTTCCTTAAATTGGATTGAGTATGACTAAAGACTGCTCTTTTAAGGAAAGCCTTCAAAAGTCCATGTCATGTCACTAACACAAGCTTTGCGGGTGTAGATTCCTTTTTTTTTTCGCATATTATTTATATCCTTAGATCGTCCAAGATATTAAAAAAAGTTGACTCGAAATACTTGTAAGAATGTTCAGCAAATAGATTGTGAATTCAGCTTTGAATAAAGCTTATCCTATCAAATTCTGTCCAACTTATGGTGGAGACATTGTAAATATATGGCCGGAGAGGTTCTCATCTCAAGAATTGTACTTTCTGACTAATTTGTGGTTTCTTGTTAAAACTGAGTACTTCTCTCTTTCATAACATGTATCATTTCTATCTAGGTATCTGGCTCTTCTTGCCAAGTATCCTGTGATGACAAAAGCTGTTACATCTTCATTTTTAAATTTGGTTGGCGATGTGATTTGTCAGGTAAAATCCTATGCTCACATGATTCATTAGACTAAATTATGGAGACTTTTAGATGAAGTTATTATTTTCTCCCTCTGAGTGGGCTGCACGAAAAATTTCGGATACATTGTGGGGTATTGTATAATAAATACTCAGAATTTTTGGATGGTAATGATATCATTTTCTTTTCTGTTTGTGGTTAAGTTTTGCTAGCTTTAATAAAGTGTAAGCTTCATTGTGTAAAATAAAACATTTGCTAACGTTGTCACGTAAGGTCATTTTTAGGTAATTTTATACCCAAGAAGAGATTTTGACTAAATTCTAGGCAGTGTTCTAAATGGCGGTCGAGGCGGCCGCCTAGGCGGTGCCTAGGAGGTAGGTGGCCCTCGACCTAGTAGAATTTCTAGGAGATGAATTATGCTGGCCATTATTCTATAATTGGAGGAAAACATCAATCCAAAATGTTTCCGATGACAGTTTGATGAATTTCTAGTTTTTTCATGTGCCTGAATTTCATGCATAATAGGTCATGAAAAACCATCTTGAGTTTTGATCTCCTGGCTGCGAGCTTTGGTTAGCCATGGGAAGATTGGATTTACCGAAAATGAGTTGTGAATTCATGTTGGAGAAGTATGTGACAGGAGTAGTGGATTTTAAGACATTTAAAGATGCTTTACACTTTCTTCTACCCATCTGATCTATTCACGGCAGAGGGATTCCAATCCTGTTTACATATTCTATCAATAACTATTTTGGTATTTATAGTGAGTAATTCATTCTCTTGTTGTGTCAATATTTTTGTTGATGATGGTGCTATCTTTCCTCTAATTCCAAGATCATCATAAAGTCAAAAGTACTACATTTTCACTTAATTTTCATACACTGAATTAGCAGTTGTGTATCTTAAAAAGACCTGACTTTTTCGAGAATCAGTATCTTATAATTAATAACCCGTGCCATAGTTTCAGAAAACACTTCACATATCGCCTGCATTCCTTTTCAAAGACAACATATTCAGCTGCTTGCTTGTAAGCTTAACCATGTTTCTGGTTTTGGAACAGAAGGTTCTGATTTCAGCGGATGGTGGAACAGAAACCAAGCTGATTGGATATGGTGATCATGTTACAAAATATTTTGGACATTCTATTTTTCATCACAAAAATGGTAAAATGAGCTTGAAGTTAGGTTATACAAATCAAATAGTTCAAATTTTATAAATCAAGCTGTTTATGTTTATTTTTCTGGTACTTGTGGTTCCAGCTTCATATTTGCAAGAACTGGAATCGAACTATAATTTGGTTTTGGTTTTTGGGAGATGGTTTGGAAGGTTTCAGTTTACAGTTCGAGAGGTACCATGGTTGGGTCTACTTGTTGCTACATACCTTACGCTCGTTGGACATATAAGCTTGATCAAAGTTTTGTTGATTGAACTATTGCTTAAATTACTTTCTTTTTTTTTATACCCTGGGGATGGAGGAAATGGAAATCAAAACCTTGACCTGACCTTTCTGTAATAAGGAAGAGGTGGTGCCAATCCAGCCGAATGGTTGTTGAGTTACCGTTATGTCTTGCTTGAATTATGAGGAACAACTTTCCTGATATCATACATTTTTTATATGCTTTTGAATACCGCAGCTCGTGATTGATCAAGTACCGTCACTAGACTTGAAGAGGACATTTCTCTTCGCATTTTTGGGGCTCGTTTTGGTCGGCCCAGCATTGCATTTCTGGTAATGACTTGAAAGTTTGTCTATCATACCAATCTAGTAATAACTCTGCTATTATTTTGTCTTTTTATTTTTTCTGATAACTATGCACTGTATCTTTTATGAGTGGTTACAAAATCTCAACCTTCATATCTTGTGACTAAAAATAGTTGTTTATTAAACTCTTGTTACACCAACTCTAGTTTATACAACAGTAGAATGATGTTCATGACGAACTCTATAAATCTTCAAGAAAAACTTATGGGTGGCTACCAAGCTTTAGTTCTCATTTCTAAACTTGTATAAAATGACAATTATACTGATATGGATGAGAAGGATTCCAAATTTTGTGTGTTATGTTATGGAACTGAATTTTCATGTCTACGAATGAGATTCCTCTGATCTTGTAGTAACTTCAGTTGGTGTTTGATTGCCAAAAACTCAGCATATCTATTAATTAATTATTCACTTATTTATTTATTACAATTCAGACTTGAACTGACTTCTCTTTCTTCCCATCAAGGTATTTATTTCTGAGTAAATGGATCACAGCCCCCGGAGCTTCTGGTGCTTTCTTGAGGCTTGTCCTTGATCAGGTATTCAGGTTACATTGTTTTCGGCTTCTTGATTACGTTATAATAATTCTATAACAATATATCGTAAATGATTTGACCTCTTTGGGTAATTCTAATGACTGTTGGTCTTATCCTGCACAGTTTCTTTTCTCACCCATTTTTATCGGAACTTTCCTAGCGGCTTTGGTGACTCTTGAAGGAAGGCCGTCACTTGTGATCCCAAAGCTACGACAGGTATTGTTAAAGATCCTTGTATGCATATGCTAATTTTGGTTACCATTGAAATGGAAGAAGGATTTGGCTGACTGTTTTATGATGAAGACGTATCTAGAAAATGTTTAATCATTTAATTTTTAGGAGTGGTTCTCCTCAGTTCTTGCAAATTGGCAACTATGGATACCTTTCCAGTTCCTTAACTTCCGATTTGTGCCACAGCAATTTCAGGTTTGATTTATTTCTGAGGACATTTCTTGAATTCATTTGTTTGTCTATTTAACGGGAGAGGACAAAATGTTCTTACTGGGAACATAATTGAAGTACAAGAAATAAACTAAAACTGTAGAGTATATGCCATTGGCACATCTAATGTGAGATTGTTGGACCAGATTACTATTTAAAAGTTATAGTTGTAGAAATTTTTACAAACAGAACAATCCAAATGGCTGCTTTGTCACGGTGCAACCGCATAGGCAGCCACATAAAATAATAAGATGTTAAGAAAACATTTATTCGCAATGAATGGTTTTATACAGTATTTGACAAAACTGACAGGTCCTTGCTGCAAACTTTATTGCCTTGATATGGAATGTGATTCTGTCATATAAAGCTCACCAAGAAGTTGCAGTCAAATAAGTAGGTAAACTTATTTTCCTTTATCCATATTTTACAATTTTGATATATGCTATTTTTGTTTCTATATGGATTGCATCTCATTCATGACTAAAATACTCAGACTAACACCGATTCACCTTGTCTTTCTTTTTCCTGGAATTCGTACAATGATGTACACCACTTTCAAGGTGTTCATGACTACACATGCAAAATGGAGCTTTGGCCCATGAGCGTGGTGTACATATATTTGGGCTTGTTGAGAAGGTGATGGATCTGGAATAGGTGATTCCTAACGAGTTACTTCATGACATCAATTTGTTGTCATTCTCTTCCTCATTTGACGTATTTATGGTGAACTTCAATTTGAATAAGATAAATGATAGCTTTGAAAAGCTAGTCAATGCGCTTATGACTTATGAGACCACCATAGAGCAGAGAAATGTTGTTTTCTAGTGGGCTTCTCGTCACGGACGAATAATGGCCCACAAGGTAAGGGAAAGAAATGTTCTGCCTCATACAAGAAAAACAAGCCCAATAAGAAGCAAGATCCAAAAGACACTTGAAGGGCCCAAAAGTCCCGATAAGTCAGAACATGTATGTTTCACTGCAAGAAGTCTAGACATAAGAAATTATCTGGGCCAAAAATGTTTTGGCAATGATAAGTGAATGTCCAAGTAAACACGATAAGAACAACAACAACCAAAAGAAAACAAGACAGTCTGAACCAAGCACAATTGTGGCACGCTAGCCTATAACATATTTCTCAAAGAAGGATGCAAAAGCTAGTGGGAGAGGGCATGTTTGACTCGTCAGACATAAACTCTCTAGATACATGTGAGTCCTGTCTGAAAGGAAAAATGACCAAGGCTCTTTTCCTAGGAAAAGTGGAGCGTGCACATGATCTGTTGGATTTGATCCACACTATGTGTGTGGCCTGCTAAGTGTTAGCACGAGATTTTTCCATTCTTACTTCATCACCTTCACCGATGACTACTCGAGTTATGGATGTGTGTATTTAATGAAATACAAGTCTGAAGCCTTTGAAAAGTTCAAAGAATTCAAAGCAGAAGTAGAGAAACAGTTAGGAAAGAGTATTAAAACACTAAGATCAAATCGAGGTGGACAATACTTGAGTACTGAGTTTTAAGACTACCTTAAGGAGAATGAGATTCTCTCACATTGGACTCCGCCTGCCACACCCTAGTTGAATGGTGTGTCAGAATGTCGTAATCGGACATTGATGGACATGGTCCGATCTATGATGAGATTCACTGAATTGCTGACATCCCTTTGGGGATATGCGCTTGAAACAACGACAATGTTGTTGAATCAAGTCCATACAAAGGCAGTGGATAAAACGCCATAGGAGATATGAATGAGAAAGCTGCCCAAATATTCTTATTTAAGAATACGGGAATGTCCTGCTTACGTGAAACAGGTAGTAGGAGACAAATTGGATAGTAGAGCCAATTTGTGCTACTTTGTGGGATATCTAAAGAACTCTGTTGGATATTACTTTTATTATCCTAGTGAAACAAAGGTGTTTGTTTCAAGGAATGCCACCTTGTTAGAGAAGGAGTTTCTATTAGATAGAAAAGTTGGGATGATAGAACTCGATGAGATTCGAGAACCTAGAACCCACACCCTATCAGCCAATCAAAGAAACACAAGCTCTTAGGAGATCCGAAAGGATCTCAGGCCGCCTGATAGGTTGAGCCTGCTTCTTGAAGAGGGCCAAGGTTAGCCCATTCCTGGATGTGATTCAAGAAATTTCAAGTAAGTATTTTCTGATGCCGATTCATCTAAATGATTTGAATCCATGCAGTCCGAGATGAACTCCATGTAGTCGAACCAAGTGTGGTCTTTAGTAGATGCACATGAGGGAATTGTTCCCATAGGATGCAAATGGATTTACAAGAGGAAACTTTGAGCGGATGGGAAGGTGGTGACCTTCAAAGCTAGATTGGTAGCAAAAGGATATACTCGAAGACAAAGTGTGGACTATGAGGAAACTTTTTCTCCAGTCGCGATGTTGAAGTTCATTAGGATATTGCGAGCCATAGCAACAATGTATGGCTATGAAATATGACAGATGAATGTGAAGACAACGTTCCTTAATGGGGATACTAAGAAAGAAATTTACATGTAACGTACCGTACTTTTGAAAACTTAAAATTGGCGAAAAAAATTAAAAATTTTTTTAAATACAAAATAAACTTTCAAATTGCGATCATCAATACATTGTTCATCAAGATATTTGCGATAAAAATATCACATATAAAGTTTGCTAAAAACACTTGTTTAAATATCGTAAACAATAACGTGAAATCAGAGTATTTGAAACATTGCATAATTTCTTAAAAACATTGGCGGTCTTCGGGTTTAGCCTCCTGCGCAGTCCAAGCCGACTCATTGGTCCCCACCCCTCGTCTTCTCAAAGTCATCCTCACCTGCATCGATCAAGTCTAGTGAGTCTAAAGACTCAACATGTATAAACTGGAGATAGCAAGTACTACATAATAAAATCGCATGCATCTTTAAAGTAGGGCTTATATACTTCAAACTTGAACGTAATAAAATAAACATACTTGAAACTTGAACTTAGTAGCATAAACGTAGACGTGCCATTATCATAAAACTTTTCATAAAGATACTTGCATCATACATACTTGAACATACATAAACTTCATCATTTTGCGTAGAGATATGTTTCAAAGCAAGTGACACATACATAAATGCGCCTGATCAGACTAAACTACAGTACTGGGCTGACAGAGAAAATCCACTGCCACATACATGAGATTCCCGATCATGCTTTACCGGGTGGATTTGTCTCTGGTCATGCTTTACCGCTGTCAAATTATGATCTAAACCCGGTCATGCTTTACCGGGGTGGAGAGGTCCCCGGCCACGTTCACCGACTTCCAAACCCGTTCATAATTTGGTCACAAGACATTTAGCATACCTCAAAAACATAAACATATTTTATTTTGCCCGTCGAACATACTTACTTGGCGTTGAGGGATTTGTTGGATCTCGCTTGGGGCCACTGCTGCACATACTAACATGAGTTCGAACACTTATCTTTCATAGCTTAGACGTATATTCATGCTCACACCAAAAAATGACAATTTTCCTTATGACGTTCTAAATCTCTCGGGACTTGACATCGTTTAATCATCGTAGCAAATCATGACATCAAACCCCAAAAACAATCCCTAAAAAAATATTTTTTAAAGGGGTACACAGACCCCGTGTAAGGGTCCGGGTACATGTTGGAATTTCGCATTTTGAAGGAAAAAAGGCACGGACCCCGTGTAAGGGTCCGGGTACAGGTCCGTGTAGGTGCTGGAAACGTAAACCAACGGAGAAACACTACACTTATGGCTTGTTCCTCCTAACTCGATCATATGGATCGTGAACCAACACCTCGAGACCCATCCTAGGATGCTATGACACTTATTCAAACTCAAACAAACGTCCCAAAACAACTACGCATCACAAACAACGCAACCCAATCCGTGAACACGACATTTGACAGCAAAACGCATCCTACGACTTCTAATGCAAACAAATGCTATCGATGCGAACCGACACACCAAAAACCATCCCAACATCATACTTAACATACTTAAGCGCAGTAGCGAACACCCGTCAATCCCCAACGAAGCCTGCAACAATAAAACTTCAAGAACACATCAAGAACGCATTTTTTCAGGAAAACGCACGAAAACGATCATAACTCACTCATTTCTTATCCAAATATTTCAAATTTACTGTCAAATCGAAGGTATCGAAAAGTTCTACGTTTTATATGTTGAAATTTTTTTCCTGAAAATCGATCGAAAAATCGAAGTATTTAAAATGACAACAAATTTCGAGTTTTAGATCCAAAAATCATTTCAAAACCGATCCAACCAATATTTGCTCAAACTTTGCACAACATACATGAATTTTCACGCATAATAAACAACAAAACATATAATATGACAAGATCGATGCAAGAATGACAGAATATACATGCCTTTTGATATTTAAAATTACCTAACCGATGATACCGAAGCGGGAAGGATGCGAAAGACGATCCGGGACGAACGTGGCACTATTTTCTTGAAAAAAACTTAATGAGATGTGTTGGAAAAATGTAGAGGAAGGGGCGGCTGCTCAAGCTCTATGAACCCTAAGTCTTGCTCTCAAAAATTAAAACAAACCAAATGACATATATGTGTGTGTGTCTCGGATGTGTAGTATGTGTAAAAGTGTGTGTGCATGTGTTTAGTTAAATCAGGGAAATAAAATTGGCTTAATTAGTAATTAACAACTAATTAAAAATGCTAACCCACATTTAACTTTAATAAAATCTCTTAATTTAAAAATAAAATGCACAAGTGCCATATCTTGAAAGTTTAAGATCATAAAATCACTTAATAATTGAATTAGGATTTTAAAATGCTAAAAATTAACTAGATCTTTTAAAATGCCCCCATTCAAACTTAAAATAAAATACCGCATTATAAAATCACCAAAAATTGTCGCCGGTCTCATTACCTCGATCCTGCATCGAATAATCGCCTGAAAAATGAAACTCGAGAAAACATTTTAACGTGCATCACCTAAACATAAATAATTTAAAATAATACAAATAAATAAATCATGCATCGCTAACAAATCGTTTTAAACTCGAATAAATAATTTAACAAATTAAATAAATGTATGAGTTTTACGTGTACTGAATTTGGGCTCTACATTACATGTCTCAACCTGAAGGATTCACATCAGTAGGAAGTAAGCATAAGGTATACAAACTTCAGAGATCTATTTATGGATTGAAGCAGGCATCGAGGAGCTGGAACCTCAGATTTAACAACACTATCAAATAGTTTGATTTTGCCAAAAATCTTGAGAAACCTTGCGTATACAAGAAGGTCAATGGGACTGCAGTAACATTCCCAGTGCTTTATGTTGATGACATGCTACTCATTGAGAATGATGTAGGGATGTTGCAGTCAACTAAAGTATGGTTAGTTGGTAAGTTCTCCATGAAAGATATGGGTGAAGCATCATATGTATTTGGAATACAGATCTATAGGCATAGATCAAAGAGGATGTTAGATTGAGCCTGCTTCTTGAAGAGGGTCAAGGTTAGCCCATTCCTGGTTGTGATCCAAGAAATTTCAGGTAAGCATTTTCTGATGCCGATTCATCTAAATGGCTTGAAGACATGCAGTCCGAGATGAACTACATGTATTCGAACCAAGTGTGGTCTTTAGTAGATCCACATGAGGGAATTGTTTCCATATGATGCAAATGGATTTACAAGAAGAATTTTGAAGCGGATGGGAAGGTGGTGACCTTCAAAGCTAGATTGGTAGCAAAAAGATATACTCAAAGACAAGGTGTTGACTATGAAAAAATATTTTCTCCAGTCGCGATGTTCAAGTCCATTAGGATACTGCTAGCCATAACAGCATGCTATGACTATGAAATATGGCAGATGGATATGAAGACAACGTTTCTTAATGGGGATATTAAGGAAGAGATTTACATCAGTAGGAAGTGGGCATAAAGTATGCAAACTTCAGAGATTCATTTATGGACTCAAGCAGGCATCGAGGAGCTGGAACCTCATATTTGACAACACTATCAAAGATTTTGATTTTGCCAAAAATCCTGAGAAACCTTGTGTATACAAGAAGGTCAACGGGAGTGCAGTAACATTCTTGGTGCTTTATGTTGATGACATTTTATTCATTGGGAATGATGTAGGGATGTTGCAGTCAACTAAAGTATGGTTACCCGGTAAGCTCTCCATGAAGGATATGGGTGAAGCATCATATGTATTAAGAATACATATCTATAGGGATACATCAAAGAGGATGCTAGGGTTCAACCAATCCACATATATCGATACCATACTGTGGAGATTCTCTTTGGAAGAGTCCAAGAAAGGATATCTCCCAATGTCTCATGATGTGACTCTATCCAAATCTATGTGCCCTAAGACTGATGAAGAGATAGAAACCATGAGCCTCATTCCATATGCGTCCGCCATAGACAATATTATGTATGGTATGATATCTACTCGTGCATGCTGATATCGGTAGAATCCCGGTCCACTGCATTGGAAAGCAATTAAAGACATTCTTAAGTACTGGAGAAGAACTAAGAATTTGTTCTTGGTATACGAGAGTGGAGAACTAAAATTGGAAGGCTACACTGATTTGTTTTCAAGCTCAATGGTGGTTCTGTCTCTTGAAAGAGTTCCAAGCAAGACACCACATCGGATTCAACCACCGAGGTCGAATACATAGCTGCATCGGCTGCAGCAAAGGATGATGTTTGAATGAGGAATTTCTTCAAAGAGTTGGGTGTCATTCATCAAACAGTTGATCCAGTCCCGATCTACTGTGACAACACCGGTGCCGTTGCGCAAGGAAAGAACCGAGGTCTCATCAGCGATCCAAACATGTACTGAAGAAGTTCCACATAATCCGAAAGATTATGGGAAGAGGAGACATATCGGTCGAGAGAGTCGTCTCTGTAGATATATTATTAACATAACTCGGGTCAAGTTAAATAATGATTATTTTATTTAATGTATATATAAATATATGTATTTTATATGATGATATAAAATATGTGTATGTGGTTTTATTATATCATGTATTATTAAAAGTTAATAAATACTTTATTTATTAATTATATGGGAGTTTAAACATGATAAAATTATTAGAGTCTTTGTGGTAGAGCGACTCCTAATTAGATTAGGAGTCTCACTCTATATATACAACACTAGGTGAAACGTCCTTTACTTTTAACTTTAAAATTGTAAATAAATAATAAGAATTTTTTTTTATATACATTTTCTTCTATCCTCAAAACCCTCCAACATAAAAATAGTATTTAAAAACTCAAATGCATAAAAATTCATAAATCGTTAACCACAAAATCGTACTTCACTTTTTAAATAATCCAACGACTAAACTTCAAAATAAAGCATAAAATTTTTAAATAAATAATCCTCAAGATCTTTTATTTCAAACCTTAAATCTTAATCTAACGTGAAAAATAAAGTCACTCAAGATGTACTGTCGGACCCAATCTACTCAAGCTTCAGCGCCTCCCTCAAAATCATCATCGCCTGCGACCATCTAAACCAAATGAATCTAATAACTCAGCATGTTCTAAACATATGTAACAAATCATACATATGCAAGCACATGCAACTTTAAAACAATCTTTTAATAAAATCAGCTAGCATAAATTTGTAAGCGTAAATAAATCATAAATCATTAAATCGTAAAGATTTTCATCATCGTATATCATTTTCGGTGAAGTTTGATATTTGAAAGTGACTAGCTGTAATCGTATCATTATATGGTCGAATGATCAGTCTTAGCTCACCATTGCGCATGGGGACAGCCACTAGGCCTCGTCGTAAATGAAAATACGATCGTCGGGCTCTTTTTGGGGTCTTTTCCTGTAATTGAGCTTCCTCTGGGGCTTTTTTCCGTATCCGAGCTCCCTCTGGTGCCTTCTCTCATAGACAAGCTCCCTCTGGGGCCTTTTTCCTCACGATATTTCCAATAATGTCATATCATATCATGTTTGTCACAGTCAATTCACATCCTTCAAAATATTTTTTTTCTTTTTTATTCATAAAATATCGTGTCCTTCAAAATTCCGAAAATAACATTTTACATGCAAAATCATACAGCTTTAGCATAAATCATAAAATTCCATTTTTCATCATAAACCTTTTTTAAAATATCATTTAGCATTTATTATGATTCTTTGGGACACTGTCAAGTCTTTCGTACTACCCGTGACGCAAAATGACAATTTTATCTCTGGACTCCGAAATTCCTGATTTTGACTTTCTTTTAGCTTTATTGACTCGAGCCTATCTCATAGTATCTTATAAGTTTAAATTTGATTTCTAATATTTTTTCTTAGACGTAAACCCTAACCTTTCGATTTAATAACTTAATGACTAAACTATGAAGAGTTTTTAACCCAAATAAATTCAAACTTAATATTTTCTTCCCAAATTTTAAACATAAACTTTTCATCCCTAAACTTAAGATGACATTTTAAAATACACCCATAAACATTTTTTAGACGTAAAATTAATCTCCTCAACTAATTTCCCAATTCGTTTAAAAACTTAACCTTACATCCAGGTTTTAACCCATATCGACTCAAAACTTACCAAACTTGAACCATAGCTTATTAACACCTTACTAACCCTTTTTCATCCCAAATCAAGCCAATTAAAACCTTCAAACAAGCATAGAACCATGCTGGAAAATTCTGCTCATTTTCGAAAACCCTAGCTTGCACAAACCTTCAATCCCTTCGACCCTCGCCCATGGCCGACCCAACCAGCCCCTAGCTGACCATCTTAGGACCATAACTGAACCCTAGAGACCCTGCTGGACCAAGCTTAAAGAGCCTAGAATCCCCAGTCCTAAGCCGCGCCCCTGCACGCCTTAAACAACCCAAAACGACGTGCAACCTTTATCCTCTCTTTCCAGCCCTTGCACAACCCATCTAGGACCATGACTAGACTCCTTTAGGATCCTTGGAACACATCCCAAACAGCACCTAGCAGTCTCCATCGCCTAGGGACCAGAAACGCAAACCCTAGCCCCATTTGATCCCAATTTTCATTCAACATCTTGCCTTACATGTACAGCCCTTAATCGTGTCCCTTAACCACCTTTAAACATACTGAAATTCATCCATTCCCATAGCCATATGATGACAGCCCCTTTATGCATCATAATCATGAGTTTGAAAGCATGAAAATCCAAGTTTTAACTTATACAAGTCATAAAAACGAAAATAAAATGAGGTTTTCATATTATTCATGAAAACATGATTAAACACTCATAATATAGTTTGAATGGTGCAAAAATAAAATTTAGAAACGTGCCTTTGCGTTTAAAATGCTCGAAATACGAATACCGAAGTGGTGGAAGTCGGTGACGAACGGAGGACGATTTCTATTTTTTTCTACCCTTTTTTCTTGTCAAAAACTCACCAAAACCTAACTTGGGATGCAAGAGAGTCGTTGTTGGAAGGAAGAACGAGAAAGAAAGTCGAAGAATGAAGAAGAAAAAAATCGAAATCTTCCCCCTTGACATGCCTCCTAGTTTCGGCCATTGGTTTCCTTCCCTCTTCAACTTACGTGAAGAGTATGTGTGTGTTTCGTATGTGTGTGTTTAGGTGTTGGTAGTGTGCGTGTGTGTAGGACTCTTTTAAAAAGAACACACACTCTTTTAAAAAGAATTTAAAAAGGTTTCTATACCCTTAATTAATGAGCTTGATTAACTCTAATTTTTAAATAATTAGGCCCATTAAGATTAGTAAAATCATTAGGCCTCAAATTAAAATAACATGCAACAGTGAAAAGTATTGTACTTAAAATAAACTTCGTGATCTTAAAATTATGAACTTAAACATATCGTGTCAAAGTATAACATGTCCAAAACATGTCTCATCATATCAACATATACGTGTTCGTTTTATTTATTTGCATTCAGATCATTAGTTGTGACTTTTGTATCAGTTCTAGTCGATGGATATATCTACGTATAACCGTGGTACCCGGCGACGGGAACATCAACGACAGTATTACCCATCCAATTCCCATATCCTTCAACACGTATCATTGTAATGATTCGAATTCTTATTTTGAATGAAGTATTAATTAAAAGATAATTAAAGAGTTGTTAATTAAGTATTATTAACGAATTGATAATTTGGGATTAATCTGTTGGATCCACCGAATTTTAAATGGATAACCCGATTACGTTATCTCGAGAAATCCAACCAAACGAATGAGATTCTAACACGTGGCAGATAAGATTGATTCGAATTTCCGAAATAGTCCGGATGCAGCCTAGAGATGGAAGCCGAATTCTTTTGTTTCCTACACCGCATCCTTCAGAGAGAGAGGTATAGTCTTTTACCTTAGGTTTTCTAGCCAGTTTCTAGGGCACTTTGGTGTCGAGAAGTTTCGGAGCTAGTGTCGACTCGAAGGGGGGTCGGTGAACTGAGATCGAGACATCATCAGCGGGCTTACGACGGACGCAGGTATAATCCTAAAGCCTTTAGGAAAAACTTTATAGCATGTTTGGTAATTCAGAATCTAGTTTGATAGTGATTTCATATTGTTGGTATTGTCTAGGTTAAGAGCTTTCTGTCAGATTGTTTTAGTGAGTTACGTGATGTACTGACTGAGATATCCAAGCGTAGTATACAAACTTATATGCTGCATATTTATGTGTTGCATTATACATGTTTTTACTGTTTTAGCATATTATGCATGACATATCATGTTGAGCCTGATATCTTTTGAGATATACCTCGTTTGTTGGGGCCGCTCAGCCCTATTCTGTATTGTTGACGATGGGGCATCGAGAGCTACAGTGTCAGACGGGACCCGCGAGCTCTGATGACTGGACATTGTAGGTCCACGTCTTGATGATGAGTGTGGGAGCCAAAACATGCCTAGAACAGATCAGAGACTACACACTCAGGCGCCTCTAGACTGAGCATGAGATTATTGACTTGATCCTTGTTATCCGAGCATATTGCATTTCGCATGCATCATATCAGTTTGTATACTCGTACATTCTCGTATTGGGCGATTGTTGCTCACGTCCTTGTTTTCATCTTGGGCACCCCATTTCACGGGGCAGGTCTTAGGTTGGACGGTGCGGACGACCAGGGCAGTGGCTAGAGCAGTTGGGTTTTCGGTGGTGATCCAATGGAGGTTTTATGTGTGGTTTATCTTTTTCTCGTTCAGAATTATGTTTTCGATATGGTTGTATTAATGTTTAAGACTGCTGTTGTTTGTTCTGTTTTAATTTGGGTTGTAAGATGATTAAGTTATTTGGTTTCCGTTGTTTAATTGTTGTTATTAAGTTTTAATGTTGCATACTTATTAGTCTGTTTAGTAGTGGCTCGGGTAAGGGCGCTACATTTGGTGGTATCAGAGCATGCGAAGATTTTTGGGATATTAGTAATTCTGTTTTGAGGATTTAGAGGTTGATTTTGGTTTCCTTTCAGATGTCAGGAGACGGAAGCAGTCACGGAAGTGTGGGACATGGTCGTTATGGAGACGATGAGGCTGGCCGAGAACATCGTCGTAGAGATCGTGACGGCAGGCGTCACCGAGATCATGATGAAAGGAGACGTAGGAACCGTGTCAACATTATGGTTTTCATGAAGATTGGACCTCCACCGTTGACTGGAAATGAGAATGCTGATGTTGCTGAAGCTTGGGTCAATATCATAGAGCAGTGTTTTCGAGTGCTGCACTATGACGAGGACGAGAAGATGGAGGTAGCCGATTTCATGATCCAAGGAAAAGCTCGGAAATGGTGGAAACCTGTTTCTGCCATTCTAGTTCAGCATCATGGGCGGATTCGTTGGGAACATTTTCGTCAGGCCTTCATCAATCATCATTTTCCGCCAGCTCTTCGTCAGGCGAAGGAGATAGAACTGTTGACCATTAAGCAAGGAGATTCAAGCATTGAGGATTACCAAAAGCGTTTTACGGATCTGTTGCCGTACGCTCCTCACATCAGTGAGAATTCTGCAGCAAAATATTCTCACTTTTTGAATGGTTTGAACCAGGAGATTTTTGATCGGGTTTCAGTCTGTGACGATCCTACTTCGTACGAAAGATTAGTGAATCGTTGTCGTCAAGCAGATATCAGTATTGCTAGGAGGAAGGCTATGCAAGCTAGCAAAAGTTCTAGTTCGTTGGGACCGAGAGGTCAGTCTTTCAAGAAGTCTGCATCTTCTTCTTCTTCCGGTTCTGAAGGGGTGTACAGCTTTGGTAGGAAAAAGCTGCAATGTGGCCACTGCGGAGGAAATCACCAGACCGAAAATTGTCGAAAAGTAACAGGTGCTTGTTTCAACTGTGGTGGTTTTTGTCACATGAAGAGGGATTGCCCTAATTTGGAGAATCAGAGTGTAGGCGGAGGTTCTATGGCAGGGTCTTACAGTGGAAAACAGTCTGAGGCCACTGTGCAACAGAAAGGTTTTCCTGCTCAAGGTTCTCGTCGTGGTGGAATATCACAAGGATCTCAGCAACGTCCACGAGTTCAAGGGCAAGTGTTTGTCCTAAACCAAGAACAAGCTGAGGAGCAAAACGAGAGAGTCATTGCAGGTAATTTTATTTTATGTGGTATTCCTGCATATGTATTAATTGACATTGGCACATCGCATTCATTCATAGCATCAATGTTTGTTAAGAAGCATAAACTACCCTACGTGTCATTAGATGTTTTGATGTCGGTGTCTACACCGATGGGACAAGAGGTTTTAGCTAAGCGACTTGTAGTAGACTTTTTGTTAGAGTTTGAGGGAAAATGTAGAACCCGTAACTTAGACTACGTATAAGCCATGAATAATTCTAGTATTTTAAATGATTTTATTTCATGAGTATTTAAATGATTTTTCCTTAAGATAATTATTTCATGCAGCAGTTTGATTTTTTTTATCATTTCAGTGAGGCCGGACTGGAGTTGGAGCTTAGAGATAAAATTTAAGATTCAGAAAATATTTCCGGAATTTATTTTAGCTAGCAAGTAAGTTAATTTAAGTTAAAATGAGGTTTATGAAATTATTTAAGCAACTTGAGGTGATTAGAAAATTAGTTCATTTAAGTTCCAATAATTAAGGAGTTAATTCACTAAATTATTTAAGAGATAGGTAAGACTTTTAAGGATTATAAATTTTGTAAATAATTAACATTTCCCCTCCACTTATTTGTTGAAATTCGGCCACCCCTTGGAGATGCAACATTTCTATGCCAACTCACCCTTTTGACTCATTCTTTGTTATTTTAACATGTCAACCTTTTTAATTATTAACCACTCTTAATTAATTAATTAATAAGCATAATCCTAATCTAGGTTGGCATGAGTATTCGGCCACCACATTCTAGATCCCTCCAAGAAATATTTAATAGCAACAAAAATTCAAAATTCAAAAAAGGTGGAGACTTGGTCTTGATTTTCCCTATATTTTGCACCCATCTCCCTCACTCCCCTAACCACTATTTCTCCTCTCCATCACCGAAAACCAGAGCCATTTTCAGTGCCAAAAAAATCGTGAGAATTTAGTGAGATTAAGAGAGAAAAATTTAGTAGAAGAAAAGGAAAGAAGATCACTCCACCTCCTTCGCGCCGGATCGTCTCTTCTTTTCGTTTTTCTTTCAAACGAAACCAGGCATGCATATATTCTTCCTTGACTCTTCAATCAAGTCCTATTATCAATTATTTTTCATTACATGATCATCATTTCCATGTTAAAACCGAAATACATCAAGAGATTTCAGAAAATGCAACATGCAGAATTTTTCGGTTTTCTCTTGTGCTTCACGGGTTGCTTTGTTTTGTGGGTTTCAGGTATTGGTTCGATTCCAGGCTCCCAAGGCGACATCTAGACATGTAATAGGATGCATTAGGACCATGTTGGTCCATTCATTGAACCCCCACGCTGGAAGACACGAAAATGACAGCAACTTAACATTCTTGCCACTTGAGTCTTCGAAAAGAAAAAAAAATCGGTTGCTGCTGTCCAAGGGAATGGATCTGATCATGGCTGCCCTAGGGGCCTATAGCCATGGTTAGATCACTTCCCTAGCATGTTTAAGACGTGACTAAGTCGCCCTTTTGGTGGCTTGGTCCATGGTGAATCGGTTTTTAAATTAAAACTCAAGAACAGCACAACATCCTTTCGGCCCCTTCCATTTTACAGCACATGTGTTTCGATTTTTGTTGGAATGGTATGGATCTTGGTTGGCCTAGGGCCCTTAGCCACGGTTCATATCATGCCCCTAGATGTCTAGATCGTGCCATGGTCAATCAAATGGCCACTGGAACGACACGAGACAACAAATGAATCACAACAGCCCACGCGCAGGTTTGGCTCTCGGTGGGGAAGTTTCGGTTGTTCATGGTGTGGTTTGGATTGTGGCTGGCCTAGGGCCCTTAGCCATGGTTCAAATCATTCCTTGGGATGTTGTTGAGAGGCTCTGGTCGGTGGTTCAAGCCCCAATGGCCAAAAGTCTTGCAAACGACGCAAGGAATCAAGACGCTGCTGCTGTATTTTTTTGACAGCAAGCGACGTCGCGGTTCAGAGGCGTGTTCCGGGTTCTTGGTTGGCTTTTAGCCCATGGCCTTGGACTGGACAGTGCCTCATCGAGTTAGGAAGGTCATGTTTTTGACCGTTCGTGATTCGGATCATTTTTGAGGTCGTACGAGAATTTACGGTGCGATGTGCCAAATTGACTCTCGAAAGAGCGTTTCATGTTTTGGCCTCCATTCACCTAGATTTCGGCCCTCACCATTTTAGGAGCATTATTTGATCATTTTAGACGTATTTTAATCATGACTACATGATGGTTCAGTGTTGGTTCGGGTTGGCTCGGAGTCATGATTTAATACGAAGTCGGTAGGCGTAATTGTCACATTTTTTAAGGTTATTGTATAGTTTGGTCCCATAAATCTATTGCATATTTTTCATGGCATATTTAGGTTGCAGCGAGCCTGGGAGCGATCCAATCCAAGCAGTAAAATGGGTACAGGATATTTAATTCAGTTATTTAATTATATTACGTGCAAAAATACAAATTTTGAGATTTATGCGATATTGCTTGTGGTCACTTTACTATCATGATTAAGTCCGGTCCCCAGTATCGGCCCGGTCACCAGTTACCGGTCATTTCAGTTGTTTCACCCAGTACTGTGGCAGTAGTCTGATCAGACGTAAATCTGATCCCCAGTATCGGTCCGGTCACCAGTATCGGTCAGCTCAGTTCAGTTCAGTTCAGGGACCACTTGCGTAGACCATAATCTCACAGAAAATTATTGTATGCTATTTCAGTACAGGGCTCCAAGGAGCGAACAGTTTCACTGTGATTTTCAGTTCAGCTATGCACGTATTATAATTAATCACGACATTTTACGATATGCCTCATGACATGCAATTTTACTATATTTACTCGTTATTTACGATATATGCATGTTGAGTCTTTAGACTCAATAGACTTGATTGTTGTAGTTACTGATGATGTCGGGATCGAGGGCGGTACCAGTGAGCTATCTCGAGTCGGCAGTAGTGGCACCCGAGGACCTCAGTCTCTGCACTTGCCATTTTGATGCTCAAATATTTTATTAGTTATTGAATACTTTAACTTGTTATTTTGGCAAGTAATAATTTTTTCCGCTGCTGTTTTGAACGTTAAATATTTTATCAGTTTTTGATATGAATGAGGCACTCCATTTATTTTAAAAGAAAAATTTTAAATTTTCCGCAAATTTTCAAGTAAGGATTTTTAGGCTTCTACAGAAAATACTTGTCTGCCAATTTGATGATATTGGCTATGGATAATACACATATTGACTAAGTATAGAACGACGGCAGATTGTTATCAACGTCTCGTTCAGTTTCGTCAAGAAGGAGACGAGAATTGGTTTTTCTTCGGTGAGGGTGCTCGACCTCCAATGCCAGTAGTGTCTGCTGTAAAGGCACAACGAGCTTTAGCGAAAGGAGGAGAAGGATACCTCATTTATGTTGTTGCCATATCGAAGGATGTGATCGACGTGAAGAACATTCCATTTGTCGATGAATTTCCTGATGTTTTCCCCGATGAGATTCCTGGATTTCCTCTGGAGAGGGAAGTGGAAGTGGAGATAGAGTTGGTACCAGGAACCGCACCTATCTCCAGAGCGCCTTATAGATTGGCACCAACGGAGATGAAAGAGTTAAAGCAACAGTTACAAGATCTTCTTGACAAGGGGTACATTAGACCTAGTGTGTCTCCTTGGGGAGCACCAGTGTTGTACGTTAAAAAGAAGAATGGGTCTATGCGGCTTTGCATAGATTATCGACAGTTGAACCGAGTATTCCAGGAGTATCTTGACAAGTTTGTCATTGTCTTTATTGATGACATACTGGTATACTCTCGTAGTCTTGAAGAGCATGCACAACATTTAAGGATTGTGTTGCTAACCTTAAGGAATCACCAACTGTATGCTAAGTTGAACAAGTGCAAGTTTTGGCTCGACAGAGTTGTCTTCTTAGGACATGTTATATTCAAAGATGAGATATCAGTGGATCCTAGCAAGATCGAAGCAGTGTTGAGTTGGGCACGACCGGAATCAGCTCAAGAGAGAAGAAGTTTTCTAGGTTTGGCAGGATATTACCGGAGATTTATCTTAGGATTTTCTCAGATTGCCAAACCATTGACACAGCTGACGTATAAGAATGTGCAGTTTGAATGGACACATGATTGTGAAAATAGTTTCAATGAATTGCGTCAACGTTTGACAACTGCACCAGTTTTAGCTCTGCCATCTGGATCATGAGGGTACATTGTTTACACTGATGCATCACTTCAAGGACTTGGGTGTGTTTTAACCTAGAATGGTCATGTGATTGCATATGCATCCAGACAGTTGAAGAAGCATGAAGAGAATTATCCAGTTCATGATATGGAATTAGCAGCGATTGTGTTTGCTTTGAAGATCTGGTAACATTATCTCTACGGAGAGAGATTTGAGATTTTTACAGATCACAAGAGTTTGAAGTATATCTTCACTTAAGCAGAGTTGAATATGCGCCAAAGAAGATGGATGGATTTGTTAAAGGATTATGATTGCGAAATCAAGTATCATCCAGGATCAGCGAATCTTACGGTTGATGCTCTTAGTCGAAAGGTGAGATTATCTGCACTTCAGACAAGTTTCATATCAAGTGTAATCCAAGATTGTTGTTCTCTGAGATTTCACTTCCGTCATAAGAAAGAAATGGAACACATTCGAGTAACAAGCATTTTATCTGAACCGAAGTTGTATGCCAAAATCAGATAAACTCAGTTTTCTGACCCGAAAGTGAAAAAGTTAGCAAGGTTAGCTAACGGAGACAACACATCTGGTTTTGCGTTCCAAACAGATAGAACCTTGTGTCTGTCAGGAAGAATTGTAGTTCCAGAAGATTCTGAATTAAGAGAGGAGATTTTATCTCAAGCCCATAGGAGTAAGTTGAGTATCCACCCTGGAAGCATGAAAATGTATAAGGATTTGAAGACCAGGTTTTGGTGGAAAGGTATGAAGAAAAGTGTTTACCAGTTTGTAGCCAAGTGTTTGGTTTGTCAGCAAGTGAAAACTGAGCATCGACGACCAGGAGGATTACTTCAGAATCTTCCTATCCCTAAATGGAAGTGGTAGCATGTGACAATGGATTTTGTCACCCACTTGCCGTTGTCTTCTAAGAATTGTGATGCAATTTGGGTTGTTGTGGACCGACTGACTAAGTCAGCACATTTCATTCCGTATAGTCGGGAATATAGTTTCGATCGTATGGAAAGACTATACATTCAAGAGATTCTTAAATATCATGGTGTGCCAACAAGTATAGTTAGTGACAGAGATCCACGCTTTACCTCAAGGTTCTGGGGAAGTTTTCAAAAAGCGTTGGGAACGACATTGAGTCTGAGTACTGCCTATCATCCAGAGACCGATGGTCAGTCTGAGAGGACTATTCAGACACTCGAGGACATGTTGCGTGCTTGTGCTTTAGATTTTGGACCAGCATGGCATGATCATATGCCGCTTATGGAGTTTGCATATAACAATAGCTACCACAACAGCATTGGTATGGCTCCATTCGAAGCATTATATGGTAGACGTTGTCGTACTCCATTGTTTTGGGACGAAGTAGGAGAACGACAAGTGCAAGGACCTGAATTAGTGCAACAAGCGATTGACGTAGTGGAATTGATTAAGAAGAGAATTAAATCTGCACAAGATCGTCAATCGAGTTACGCGAATACAAAGCGTAGACCTCTACAGTTTCAATCAGGGGAAAAAGTTCTCCTTAAAGTTTCACCATTTCGCATGGTGATGAGCTTTGGACTCAAGGGAAAATTAGCCCCAAGATTCATCGGACCTTTTGAGATCTTGGAATGTGTTGGAAATTTGGCATATCGATTGGCTTTGCCGCCGTATCTGTCTAGCATTCATAATGTCTTTCATGTATCTTTGCTACGACGGTATGTAGCAAATGAATCACACGTTCTTAGTCCGACAGATGTTCAACTTGAAGAAGACTTTACTTATGTCGAGCAGCCACTTTTAATCCTGGGTAGGAAAGAGAAAAAGCTCAGAAACAAGACCATTCCACTTGTTCTAGTGCAATGGCAACGTCGAGGTACTGCAAAGGCGACTTGGGAGTTAGAGAGTCGTATGCGCTCAGAGTATCCGCATTTGTTTTGAGTTGTACCTTTGTAATCATGAGTTGTATTTTATTCAGTTGTTTTGTACTTCAGTTCTGATTTCGAATACGAAATCTTTTTAAGGAGGGAGGATGTAATGACCCGAATTCTTATTTTGAATGAAGTATTAATTAAGAGATAATTAAAGAGTTGTTAATTAAGTATTATTAACGAATTGATAATTTGTGATTAATCTGTTGGATCCACCGAATTTTAAATGGATAACCAGATCTACTTTCGATTACGTTATCTCGAGAAATCCAATCAAACGAATAAGATTCTGACACGTGGCAGATAAGATTGATTCGGAGTTTCGAAATAGTCCGGATGCAGCCTAGAAATGGAAGCCGAATTCTTTTGTTTCCTACACCGCATCCTTCAGAGAGAGAGTTATAGTCTTTTACCTTAGGTTTTCTAGCCAGTTTCTAGGGCACTTTGGTGTCGGGAAGTTTCGGAGCTAGTGTCGACTCGAACTTTATAGCATGTTTGGTAATTCAGAATCATCAGCGGGCTGCGACGGACGCAGGTATAATCCTAAAGCCTTTAGTAAGAACGTTATAGCATGTTTGGTAATTCAGAATCTAGTTTGATAGTGATTTCATATTGTTGGTATTGTCTAGGTTAAGAGCTTTCTGTCAGATTATTTTAGTGAGGTACGTGATGTACTGACTGAGATATCCAAGCGTAGTATACATGTGTTGCATTATACATGTTTTACTGTTTTGGCATATTATGCATGACATATTATGTTGAGCCTGATATCTTTTGAGATATACCTCGTTTGTTGGGGCCGCTCAGTCCTATTCTGTATTGTTGACGATGGGGCATCGAGAGCTACAGTGTCCGACAGGACCCGAGGGCTCTGATGACCTGGACATTGTAGGTCCACGTCTTGATGATGAGTGTGGGAGCCAAAACATGCCTAGGGCAGCTCAGAGACTACACACTCAGGCGCCTCTAGACTGAGCATGAGATTCTTGACTTGATCCTTGTTATCCGAGCATATTGCATTTCGCATGCATCATATCAGTTTGTATACTCGTACATTCTCGTATTGGGCGATTGTCGCTCACGTCCTTGTTTTCATCTTGGGCACCTCATTTCACAGCGCAGGTCTTAGGTTGGACGGTGCGGACGACCAGGGCAGTGGCTAGAGCAGTTGGGTTTTCGGTGGTGATCCAGTGGAGGTTTCATGTGTGGTTTATCTTTTTCTCGTTCAGAATTATGTTTTTGATATGGTTGTATTAATGTTTAAGACTGATGTTGTTTGTTCTGTTTTAATTTGAGTTGTAAGATGATTAAGTTATTTGGTTTCCGCTGTTTAATTGTTGTTATTAAGTTTTAATGTTGCATGCTTATTAGTCTGTTTAGTAGTGGCTCGGGTAAGGGCGCTACAATCATCATATTCATCACTTACAAAAAAATCATGCATATACGTAAATTTTCTTAAAATCAAAATGCAACGTATTTTCATATTTCCATAAAAAGTCATGTTCGCGATAATGTATACATTTAAAATATGTCAATTTGTTATCAAGAAGCTTTCAGGACTGCTAACTTGACCGAGTGTAAAATGACCATTTTACACTATAAACCCTAATAGACCATTTTACTCCTAGAACTCACAATTTCAACCGAAGCCAGCCAAACTCCTTAAACCATCTCAAGACATATTTATAATCGTTTCCTAGACGTAAACTTGAGCCCATGCAAGAACTTCTATAATTCGTTTTAAAACTTGGACTGGAGTCCAGGTTTTAATCCGAATTAACTCGAAATTCAACCAATCTTAAACCATAATTCGAAGATTCCTAATTAACTCCGTATGACCTAATTCAACTAACAATAACCTTAGTCATATCAACACCCAAACGAGTCATAACCGCTAAAACCACTACCTCATCCACACTCGACTTTCTCCTAGGCACCCGACATCAATGCTGCAGCGCTACCAACACGGAATATCAGGAGCTGCGGTGCCTAAAAGGCAGTGCCACGGCGCTAGCCCTGTGCAACAAAATCCCAAACCACAATCGAAGCCAACCTCTACTCCGCGCTCAACTAGACCGGACCAGGCTCGAACCAAAACTTAACTAGGCCACCTATGACCACAACTAGACCCTTAGGACTCCCTCTAGACCAACCCATCGAACCATGCACTATGGTATCCACGGAAACACCCAGCGCGAGCATGGCATGGCTAGATCGACCTCTAGCCATGCGCAAATCCTCTTTCACTCGACCAGACCGTGAGTGGACCACCAGGGCTCACGACTCAAGCCTCTCAGAACCTAGCCCCTCGTCTGGACAGTCCCCACGTAACCTCCTCTCTCAACCAAAGCTAGATCGAGACTTAAATAAAATAACCTCCTCTCTCAACCAAATCTAGATCGAAAAAAATTTAAACTTTCGATCGTGCCAATATCATGAAAAATAATTCAAAAGTACATAGTATGGCGTGAAGGATGCGAAAACGAAGGTAATGGGTATGGCTTTGCATATATACACTCGAAAAATTGGAGGTATTCGCGTAGAGCGAGCACCGGAGAAGCGGGGGAAGGACTTCTTTGAAAAATTTTGATGGCTTGCTGCTGGAGTTTTCGAAAAGGCGCTGCTGCTATGGGGAGGGGGTGACTGAATTGTGGAGAAATAATTAAGTTTAGGGTTGAGTGTAGGCTTAACAACATCATTAGTGTTAATGGGTCTTTTGCTTTTCTATAATATTTATATTATTTATAATTTTATATTTATATTATAATTTAATATAAATATAATTTTTAAATTAAAAAATTATTGTTTTAATCAATTAAATATCTTATCTTCAAACAACAACAAAAATAAGAAAGACTTTTTTATTTACATTCGTTCTTGTTTTATATTTTATTTTCTTATCTCAGAAAGATTTCAATTTTTTATAAGTTAATCAAAAAAATGAAGGGATTAAAAGAGTTTTGGGTCCATTAAGCAATAAAATAAATTCATCAAGCCCAATAACACTCCCGAAAAATATTTCGTTTTGGTACGTTTTTGAAAATATTGCTCGAACTCTCAAAAAGTCCTCCGACTTGCTAAAAGTTGTGTACCGATTTAAAAAATGACCCGACGAGTAAAAATACCCCACCAAGGTCCAACTTCGAAAATCTCTCTTATATACATCATATATTAAATAATTAAAAAATCATTTAATAAAAATATTCTCCTTAATTATCACCGGTCTCCGTTTTTCGTTCGAGCGCGAAAAACTACTGAAAGCTCTTATACATGAAACTTTAGTAAACCATGCAATAAAACGCATATTCATGAAATAATCTTGCAATAAAATAATTAAACACATATTTTTGTAAAAACCTAGATTGCATGCAAGTCAGGTTACGTCGTTCAATTTTACTAGACATTACAAATGATGTTTTAGTAAGTACCAGACATTAAAGTGTTTTATAATCATGGATACTACTTGATGACTATGGATCGAAACTAGGTTTGGCAATAGAAATATATTTTGGGAAAATTATATTATACGATCAGGATGAATTAAGTTAAAGTCAACTAATTAATTAATCTTTGGGAAGATAAAATAACTTCAGGTAGTTTAGGATTTATAATTGATAGAGTGTGTAGAGTTAGTTAAATCTTTGATTTCCTTGAGATCAAGAAATTTGGTATAAATGAATAAAAATGGAAAATGTCATATCAGAGTACGCAGCGAAAGCGTGATAGAATGCAAAATTTAAGCCAATCAGATTAAATATGAAGTGAATAAGGGAACCAAAATTTTTCAATAATCAAGACTAGATAAATTTCGAGGACAAAAGTTTTTTTAAGATGGAGATGATTTGTAACGCCTGAAAATCAGTACACGTAGATCGCATGCATAGAAATTATGAAATTGATAAAATATTTTAATTAAATGATATTTTGAATGACTAAATGATTAATTGTGTAATTTTACTCAATTGCATAATTTAAAGATATTCAGACGAATATCGGTGGTTGGCTGGAGATGGAGGACCGGAGACGATTAAGGTGTTAAATATTTAAAAGTTAAATTTTTATTTTTAGGTAAGAAAATAAGAATTATTGCATTTTAAAGTCAATTTCAAATTAATTAGTGGGAGCAAATAATTTTATCTAATTTATAAGAGATTTTGGAAATAGGTATTTTAAAATCTTCTTAATTTAAGGACTATTGATTTTATTAATCTTAATGGACTAATTAATTATTTAAAAACTAGGTTAATTAAGGCATTAATTAAATGTTTAGGAAACCTTTTTAAATTCTTTTTAAAAAAGTCCTACACACACCTAAACACACATACTCACTCGAAACACACACCTACACTTTACGTGAATTGAAGAGAGAAAAGGAAAAGTGGCCGAGACTTGGAGCTCTTGGGGCAAGTGAAGTTTCAAATTTGTTGTCCTTCGTTCTTCGATTTTCTTCATCGTTCTTTCTTCCAACAACGATCACCTGACTCCCTTGCATCTCAAGATGAGTTTTCGGTGGGGTTTTGATGAGAAAAAAGGGTAGAAATCGTCCACCATTCGTCACCGACATTCCACCGCTTCGATATTCGTATTTCGAGTGTTTTAAACGCATAGGCACGTTTCTAAACTTTCTTTTTGCACCATTCAAATCATAATATGTGTGTTTTAGGTTTTAAAGCATGAAAAATATATTGATCAAATTATTTGACGGTTGAATGAATATTTTTCAAAGTTTTGACGTTTTTTGCGCTCGTTTGAGACGTATTATGATTTCTACAGGACATGCTGTCGTTAGGGGTCATTAAAGGAGTGTAAAAATTGTCGTTTAAGGGGTAAACAAAGGGTGGACAGTAGCGAAGAAAGTGTATGGTGGATGCTTGAAAGTTAGGGATTTCCTTGCATGTTTGGGATGTTTCCATCGGCTAGGTTGTAGGGTGCGAAGGGGGTGGTGCCGCTGGTCAGGGGCTGGTCTAGTAGGGTCAGTAGGGTCCAGGTGCGCGCGGCTTGGTTTGGGAGAATGGTTCGAAAATGGCTAGGAAAAGAGATGGGGCTCGAACCCTGATCCACGGGGGTTGAATCATGGTTCACGGGGGTAGTTTAGGAATGAAAAGTTTTTGTTTAAAATTTCGGAAGTAAATATTAAGGTTTGAATTAATTCGGGTTTGAAACGCTTCACGGTTTAGCTAATAAATCAATTAATCGAAAAGATCGGGTTTACGTCTAAGAAAAATATTAGAAGTCAAAAATAAGATTATATGATGTTATGGGATAGGCTCGAGCCAAGAAAAGTTAGAAAAAGTCAGAATTGAGAAGTTCGAAGTACAGGGGTAAAATGGTCATTTTACGTCTCGGGTAGTTCGAAAAGTCTGGCAGTGTCTTGAAGAATCATAATACATGCTAAATAATATTTTAAAATGTTTATGATTCTAATATGATATTTTTATGATATATGCAAATGTTGTATGATTTTTCCCGAAAAAAAATGCTATTTTACAATTTTCAAGGATACGATATTTTATAAATAAAAAGAAAGGAAAAATATTTTGAAGGATGTGAATTGAATGTGACATAAATGATATGATTGGGGATATCCTGAGGGAAAAGACCCAGAGGGAGCCCGACGATCGTATTTCCATATTTGGCCACGGTCCCAGTGACGAGAGTTGCTGACGCCCAGCCCCCAGGTACTTGGTGTATATAAACTGATCAGTCGACCACATGATGATGTGATAAAGGATAGTCACTTTCAATTATCAATCTTCACCCAAAATGATATACGATGATGAAAGACTTTATGATTTAACGATTTATGATTTATTTAGACTTACGAGTTTTATGCCAGCTTATTTTAAATAAAAGTATGATTTTTAAATGTATGTGCCTGTATATGTATTATTTGTTCCGTATTTTTATAATGTGTTGAGTCATTAGACTCATTAGATTTGGATGGTCGCAGGCGATGATGATTTTGAGAGAGGCGCTGACGCTTGAGTTGATCGGGTCCGATAGTACACTCACGAGGGACTTTTATTTTCCGCATTAGCTTAAGATTTAAAGTTTCAAAGTAAAGATTTTGATGATTATTTTATTAGAGATTTTATGTTTTATTTTGAAGTTTAGTGTTTTGATTATTTTAAAATTGACGTACGATTTTGTGGGTGACGATTTATGGATTTTATGCATTTAGGATTTTTAAATATTAGTTTTATGTTGGATGGTTTTGAAGTTAGAAGAATATGTTTATATAAAAAAAAATTTCCTAGTATTTAATTAAATTTGAAAGTTAAAGTAAAGGACGTTTCAATTCTGGTGTGTGTTTGTGTGTGTTGTATGTGAGGGGCGTGTGATGTGTTTTATTCTAGGGTTAGGACTCTTTTATATGTTGCTTAGAATGTTGATTAGGTGTTTAGGTTAATTAATCAAGTTTTTAATTAATAATAAACACTACAACTTTTTAAAAAATTTGACAATTCAAGAGTCCTTAAAATTTTAAATTATATCCATAAGTTAAATATTACCTAATTAAATTAATTATGACATAAACTAATTATTAAAATATTGTATTTCAAGTGGAAGTATTTAAATATCTTATTTTCGAATTTTGTTAATTAAAATGCTTAATGTATTTATTTCACTCGATAAATAAAATTTAGCTCTTAAATGCTAAAATTCATAATTTCTTTAAATATACCTATTTTCTTGACTTAAAATAAATATATAACATTGAATTTTAAAACTTAAATCGTCTCTGGTCTTTTTTCCAGGTTCAACGTCAAATATTTGTCTAAAAACTAAAACTCGAGAAAACATTTTAAATTTCATAATAAAATAAATATATATACATTTTAAATAATTTAACATATAACATGCATCATGTAAATAATTTAATAAATTATTTCAATCATGCATGAGATTTACATGTACTGGTTTTTGGGTACTACAATTCCTCCCCTTTAAATAAATTTCGTCATTGAAATTAAAGCTTACCGAACAGCTCTGGGTAGTGACTCTTCATGTCGACTATGGATCCCAAGTAGCTTCCTCGTCGAAAACGTTCAGCCACTTAACTTTGACCAACTTGGTAACTTTGTTCCGTAGTCTCCTCTCCTGTCGGTCTAGAATCTAAGTAGCCTTTCCTCGTATGACATGTTCGATGATAGCTGTAACGTTTCAAATCTTAGTACATGTCAATGATTCGACATGTACTTCATTAACATAGAAACGTGGAACATATTATGTACTCCTGCCAGATTCGATGACAATGCTACTCGATAGGCCAGTATTCCTACTTTCTCAAGGATCTCGAATGGTCATATGAATCTCGGACATAATTTTGCTTTTAATCCAATTTAACCATATTATCGAGCTTTAAAAACATTTATCGAAAAATATTTTCATAATGATCGTCCCCAGGCTCTTTTCCCTGACCTAATATTGAATTTTCAGGCAAAAACCCTTAGGCTGCGTTTGGTTGCAGGATAAAATAAACTAATGATTAGTATGTAAATGATAAAGAAAATGATTGTCGTAGATATGTAATATATGGTAGTATGTTTGGTAAGATTTTTAAGTGTAGGATAATTTTGAAATTTTTGATGAAAGGACAAAATTGTCCTTCGTCTTTTTTTTTTCTTCTTCCACTCCGGCGACGGCGGTCCGGAAGTCTGGTGGTGGTCCGGCGATGGATCCGGCAGCCGACGTGGCGGCGACGGATCCGGCAGCCGACGTGGCGGCGACGGATCCGGCAGCCGACGTGGCGGCGACGGCGTCGGTCCAACGACGGCGGTAAGTCGGCGGTCCGGCGGCAGCGATGGCGTTCCGGCGAAGGTCCGGCGGCGGCGACGGCGGTCCGACAGCCAAGGTGGTTCAATAGAGGTGAAGGAAGAAAGGTAAAATTGGAAAGAGAGTAGGGATAGAGGAGGGATTAATAATCCTACGGAGGAAGGAGGTATTATTTTATCACACGTAATACCACCTAATCACTCATATGAAGGATTGGGCTGTTTAAATAAAAACCGTACCAAACGCAGGATTAGGTGTGATAAAATAATCTATCACACCTAATCCGCCCAACCAAACGCAGCCTTAATGTCATGAAATCATGCAAATTGAAGCAATTAAACATTTAATCTAAATTAAGTATTTAAAATCAATTAAATAAAATAAATAAGCAATTTGAATAATTTTCATGCATGCGGTTTACGTGGACTGATTTTTTTGGACGTTACAACTCTTTTCCCTGCTTAAATAAAATTTTGTCCTCGAAATTAAGACTTGTCGAATAATTCGGGGTAGCGTCTCTACATTTCAGCTTATGCTCCCAAGTGGCTTCTTCGTTAAACCACTTGCCTTGATTGTCTTGTTCTGCATCCTTCTCTCTTGTCTGTCCAAGATTTTTGTGGGTCTCTCTTCGTTTTACAGATTCGATGTAAGCTGCAGTGGCTCAAAGTTTAGTACATTTGACCGATTCAACATGTCAATATGTACTTGAGAAGCATCGACACGTAGAAGACATTGTGAACCCTTGTGAGATTAGGTGGCAATTCCACTCGATATGGCAATGCTCCCACTCTGTCGAGTATCTCGAACAGTCCGATGAATCTTGGACTGAGTTTTCCCTTCTTGCCAAATCTCACAACACCCTTCATAGGTGCTATTTTCACAAATACGTGGTCGCCGACTGCAAATTCGATATATCTTCTTCTTCTGTTAGCGTAGCTATTCTCGACTCTGTGCAATCTTCATCCTGTCTTGGATCTTGGCGACTAAATTTGCTATATGCTGCACTATCTCGGGACCTATTGTAGCTCTCTCCCCTACCTCGTCCCAATGGATAGGTGACTTGCACTTCCTCTTGTAGAGTGCCTCATATGGAGTCATACCTATAGACGACTAATAGATGTTGTTATAGGTGAACTCCACTAGAGGTAGCTTTGGCTCTCAACTGCCTTGGAAGTCGATCACGCATGCTCGAAGTAAGTCGTCTAGAATCTGTATGACTCGCTCAGACTGACCGTCTGTCTAGGGATGAAACGTTGTACTAAATAGTAGCTTGGCCCCCATAGCTGTATCCATACTCTTCCAAAATGATGGAGTAAATCGTTTGTCTCTGTCCGACACTATGTATGAAACATCATGTGCTAAATTAGCTAATACTACTTTAAAATTTGAAAAAAAAATTATTTTTTCTTATTTAAATAGTAACCCTCTCCTTCTGAATTTAAATAAAATGATCGACTAAATTCTTGTAAATAATCCAAGTACAAAATATTTCTATGGCATAAAAAATATCATTTATCACTACTGTATAAGCGTTATCCAAAACGAGCGTTTGAAAATACTTATTTGCCAACAAAATTTTAAATAAATAAATTCAGAGTTAAAAAATTTTAACGTGCATAAAATATGAAATTTTATGATGAAACGCTAATGCTAAAAGACATGTTGCATGCTTGGTTTAAAAGAAAAATGATTTATATATGCATGAATTTTTATAAGTGATGAAAATATGAAAAGTTGAAGGTGGTGAATTGATTGTGACTAATATGTTGACAGGATGACATGATGATATGATGATATGTAAGGCCAATGCTCAGTTGACGGGTGAGAGTGTTGCTGATGTCCCCGCCGTCTGGTACCATGGTTATACGTAGATAGATCCATCGATTAACAGCTTACATGAAAGTCACAATTAATGATCTGAATTCAATGAAAGGGACACTTATACGAATATGATGAAAGAAAACATGATATGATATGACGTAAAAAAATATTGTATGATATGTTGAAAGGAAAATATTTAAAGTTTATGTTCATGAAAAATTATTTTAAGTAAAAGTATTTTCATTGTTGCTTGTGAATGTATATGTATTACTTGTTATCATGATTAAGGTTTGCTGAGTCAATAGAATCTCTAAGTGTGATCGATGCAGGTGAGCATGAGATTGATGTTAATGGAGGTCTTGATGGTTGATCTTGCTGGACTGAAGGTGCATACAACCCGAGAACCAGTGCTAGTTTTCCGCAAATAAATTAAGTTTATGATTTATGTTTACTTTAAAGATTTTTATGATTTATGATACTTTTGAGAGGTTTTTGAGAGGATGTTAGAGTTAAGTTTATTTTTGAAACAATGTTAGTTTAGGTTGGTTAACGTTTCACGTTTTTATGCCTTGAATTACTTTCTTTTGGATTTTCAAATAATAGTTGGTTGGTTTATTTTTAAATTGAGCAAAATATTCATATTTTAAATGCTTAGTATTTCGGCCGAATGAAGTAAAAAAAAAAATTCTAGTACTTTTTAATAAAAACGAATAGTGGACGTTTCAGAATAGGCCTCAGAAGAAGCTCGGATGCCGAAAAAGGTTGCAGAAGGAGCCCATTTACAGGTGGAGGCCTAGAAGGAACCCAAGATCAAGGATAGTCGATTGTCATTATTATAAGATCTGTGTTCAGTTTGTGATTCTGCTTTGATACAACTTTGTTCTGTTTAAATTTTGTTCTATTTGATATGATATGATTGTCTGATAAAATATAAGTTCTGAACTTTGTATGCCCCTTTTTCGAATTATGCTCTGAAAAATGATCACTTTAAAGATATGTATATGTATAAACAATACTGGATGTCATCTACGCCTTGGTCTCTTGACGTGATGTATAAAAGAATATTCACATGCATCATATAGATTTGCATACTCGTACATTCTCGTATTGGTCGATTGTCGCTCACGTCTTTTTTTCCATTTTGGACACCCCAGACCATGGGGCATGTTTTAGATTAGACGGTTTGGACGGCTAAAGTAGTTGGATTTTTTATGGTGATAAAGTGGAAGTTTTATTTAGTTTCTCGTATTCTCGTGTAATATTATAATTTGTATATCGTTGTATTAATGTTTAAGACTAAGATTATTGATCCATTTTTTTTAGGATTATAAGATGATTAAATTATTTGGATACCGTTATTTAATAGTTATTATCTAGTTTAATTAAGTATGCTTATTAGTATGTTTAGCAATGTTGAAGCTATAGTTTTAGCAAAATAAAATGTATGTTTGGAAAAACAGAATATTATGATAAAGATTGAATTATTCCATAAATTGTTGGATGATTTATTTAATTTTTAAAATACTATGTATGATTTGGGTTAGAATATATACAATAGAATAATTAATGGATTAAACTGATAAAAAAAACTAAGAAATAATTATTATGTTGGAATATGTTAAAATGATGAATATAATGCTTTTGAAGGAAGTATATATGATTAGATAAGAGAGTTTGTTTTTATTTCAAGAGTGTGTCTCATGTGAGACCGTCTCACACAAGTTTTTGTCTTATTTCAAAGACGGAACAGATTTTCCAAAAAATGAAAACAAACAAGACTATATTATATTTCCAATAAAACACAGTAAAGCCAGCTTTTTTATTTCACACACACACACACATATATATATATATAACCAAATATAATTTCACCCTTACAGCTAATTTTATTATCACGACAAAGCCAGGAGAAACCAATATAACAAATCAATCCATGTATAAATAATTATACATGCAAGCTACTTGTAATGTTTGAATCGATCAGTCCTTCTTAAACATAACTTTAAGTGGGATGTCACTTAAAGCCAATCGCCTCTTCCCATCTTTGATGAAGATCCCAAGATCTCCGCATATAGGTCTGCAGATATCGCAAACCGTCGGGCAATAAACAAGCTTGTAATCATTTTCATACCTCTGAATATTGAACCAGTTGCTAAGGGTCTGACGACCAGGGTTCCCTTCAACTCCGCCTGTCGTAATGAAATACTTCCCAGTGGATACGTCGCGTTCATCGAGCTTCCACAAAGTCGTCTGAACGCAGATTGATGATGCATTAAACAAGACATTTAGGTCAGTTGCAAGACGGATGATACCCTTTTTCGGGTTTACTGGTTTGAAGTATAGTGGAAGCCCACGATCAACTTCAGATTGTTCTTGAACAACATCGAGAGGGCAAGGGTTTTTTTCATCAGTGGAGTCTAGCGTGAGGCCGCCCCCTCTGCCGCGTAGGACCGGAAGTACGTAGTAGCTTACGCCTGCACGGAGAGCTTTTCCATCAGTGTCGAGCACCGGAGCTGGCTGTTCGGCTGCTTCACTGGTGGAGGAGATGAAAATCAGAATGAGAATGGCAATTTGAGTGATCATTAAATTTATCTTCATTTTTGTACTATTATGATCGGCCAATGCAAATGTAAGTTGGGAGAAAATGGATCGGAGAAGACGCGTATTTATAGTTGCAGATGACATCCAAATTTTGTACGTAAACATTATATAAATCTATCTCTTTTTTTATGAAAAGTAGTATTTGTTTGTATTTTTAATTGATTTGATTTTTATATTAAAATAAGACAAAAACTTGTGTGAGACGGTCTCACGGATCGTATTTTGTGAGACGGATCTCTTATTGGGCCATCCATAAAAAAATAGAATAGTTTTCTTGTGAGACGGTCTCATGGATTTTTATCTGTGAAACGGGTCAATCGATATGCACAATAAAAAGTAATACTCTTAGCATAAAAATTAATATTTTTTCATAGATGACACAAATAAGATATTCGTCCTACAAAATATGACCCGTGAGACCGTCTCACACAAGTTTTTACCAAAAAAATATTACTTTTTATGCTAAGAGTATTATTTTTTTATTGTGAATATAAGTAAGATTGACACATCTCACCGATAAACATTTGTGAGATCGTTCCACAAAAGACCTACTCTTAAAACAAAAGTAATATTATAATAGATCCGTCAAAATCCTCTCACTTAATATACACACATATAAATATTAAAACATGAGTAGTATCATAATTAAAAAAATTAATGAAAATCAATTAGTATTTGGATTCACAAAAATATCTAATAAAAGACAAAAAAAAAAGTGTCAGACCATCTTACCAATACGTCGGTGTATGGCCATCGCACTTAACATAGGTAGAGATAGAGATAGGATATAACATAAAATAAAAGACTTATAATTTTGAGAAAAACTTGTGTGTGATGGTCTAACAGATCGTATTTTGTGAGACGGATATCTTATTTGAGTTAACCATGAAAAATTATTATTTTTTATGCTAAGAGTCTCACTTTTTATTGTGAATATCGGTAGAGTTGACATGTCTCACAGATAAAGATCCGTGAGACCGTATCACAAGAGAACTACTCTATAATTTTATAAAAATTTAAAATGCACAGTCGTGAAATTGACAGGTTGTAGCATGCAGCAGATTTGTGTGAAAGATAAAGTTTCCGTAGTTTAATTAATTTGAACGTGAATGATTGACTATTATACGCGATTTAATTAGAAATGTTCAGAAGTCAAATTAAGACGTGGCAGAGATATGAATAAGTGAAATTAAATATTTATGTTCGATTTGTTTTTTTTAAATAATAATAATATTGATGTTAGATTGAATTAAAAAAATAAAAAATAATTTTTATGATTGAAATAAAATTAAAATTAATTACTTTTAAAAATTGAAATAAAATTAAAAATAATATTTATTGTCCATATACGAATATTAGTCAACTAATTAGCAAATCAACACACGAAAGCTATTGGATTTTATCCAAAACTGGTTGGGTTATCCACGACTCTGAGTTGTATAACGTGTTCTAACAAATATGTCTATATATACGTTATTATATAAAATGCAATTATAAAATACTTTCTTCGAACTAATTATGAAAAATATATGTCCTCAATAATATTGTTTTTTATTTAATTCAATTTAAGATACTATAAAAAAAAAAACTACAACTGTCATGTCTAGACGCATATAAACAGTACTTTGGATTTCAAAACAATGAAAAATAGTTTTTCAAAAAAATTTATAGAGAATATTTAAATTTAAAATGTTTCTGATTTCGAAGTAATTGAAGTGTAAATATTATATATTCAAAATGATGTTGCAAAATTTTAGCAATTGGATAATCAACAAATGATCTACTTGCATTAATATGTGAGGATCTATATGATATAATAATGTTGAGATATGAAAATTATTATTTGAAATAGAGCATATACTAACTTTGTTATTTAAACAAAGGTACGGAAACTACATAAGTTGTGTGAGTAGACCACTCAAATTCTTCAACACTACAAGAAATTCATTAAAATTTCATGAACCGATTCTTGAATACCCGTTATTGTAGAATATTCATGCGGGACGTTTTTAGATTTTACATGTGATGCACTTGATATTTGAAATAAGATAATCAATGTTTATTGTTTGTCTTACTATTCCTAAATGAAATATTTTGTTATAATATTAAAATTATTTTTAAAACTGGAAGATATTATTATTTTTTTATTTTTATTTTTTGAAATCGGAAGATATTATTTTTTTACCTGCCTATAGAAAGGATCTCCACGTCACTCACACTCACTCTTTTCTTGAAAATAAGAAAGAAGATAGAACCGAGGAAGAACAAACAAAATTTTGAGGTCGATAGAAGTTGCCAGAATATTCATGATGTTGTTCCAGTTTCAAAAAGTTTGGATATTATTTACTTAGCATATTCTGATTTGAAGTATTCGTTTTAGAGTTGCAAAATTGAGAGTTGGTGATAAAATATATTGGTTTTCATAAATTCCGGTATCTCATAGGCTTAAATACATTTAAAACTTTATTAACGACTTTTGAGGATGTTTTTTTTTAAAAAAAAAAAAAAAAAAAACACTGCCGGAAGCAGGAGGTTCGGTAGACCACTACATGTATATATACAACAGAAAAGCAGAACAAATAAAACTTAATCGGAGGGGAACTAGACCAAGTCCTCCGTAAATGCTATACAATCGGCACATCAAAACAAAATAAAGACATACTACAACAGAGAGCCCGGAATCCAACAAAAAACACGCAAAGACCAACAGGGCACCCCGGAATATATCAGTAAAAGCATATCAAGCTGAATCAGGTAGTCGCCCATAAGGTAAACCCGTCTGACTCTTCTGAGTCCGATAAAATCTGCACTTCTGAGAACGCGTGCGACTTGGAAATGGCAAAGACTGACATGTTGTAGTAGGAGAAGGAGCCAACTCAGCCACTCGAGGACCACACCCAAGAGTGGTCTCTAAAGGAGTAATGGGTTCAGATGTTGTATGACCAACCCTCTGCATCGGAACCGTTGAAACAATCATCGAATCTAGAACAGTAAAACCCATGCATTATTTAATTGTCAAATCATTTATTTAATTCTAAAATGATTTTAGTGATGCATGTTTTATGAAAAGGTATTATTTTAAATTATTTTAAAATATTTCTCGAGTTTCATGTTTCAGGAGATTATTCGATGCGGGATTGAGGAAAAGAGACCGACGACGATTTTGGCAATTTTTAAATGTGGTATTTTATTTTTAAGTTAAGGTTGGGGCATATTAATTAATTTAATAAGTTTCACCATTTTAAAGCCTAAATTATGTATTTAGTGAGTTTAGAATTTTTAAAACTTTTAAAATTGGCTTTGTGCATTTTATTTTGTTAAAGAGGATAATTTTATAAAATCAGTGTGTAATTATTTTAATTGAGGAGTTTGATTATATTGGTGTGTGTTAACCTTTTTATTAGTATTTTAATTAGTTAATTTAGCAATAATTTCTCCTAATTAAAACACACACACACGTTACACACACTCACACACACTTACACGTTTTTACACACACCAAAACACACAACACACACCTACACATTTTATTTTCAGAATTTGAGAGCAAAAACTAGGGTTCTTAGTAGAGAGAGCAGCCGCCCCCTTCCTCTGATTTTCCAGCAAGATTTCGTTGAATTTTCTTCAAAGAAAATCGCGCCACGTTCGTCCCGGATCGTCTTTCGTATCCTTCCCGCTTCGGTGTCGTCGTTCGATAACGTTAAAGATTTAAAAGAATGTATATTCTTTCATTCTTGCATCGATCTTGTCATATATTATTCGTGTTGTTTATTATGCGTAAAAATCTATGTGTGATGTTCAAAGTTTGAGCAGAAAGTTGTTGGATCGATTTTGAAACGTTTTTAGATCTCAGATATTCGTTTTTGCTGTCATTTTAAAAACTACGATTTTTCGATCGAGTTTCTGGAAAAATTTTCAACGTATAAAACGTAGTACTCTTTGATACCTTTGATTTGATATAAAATTTGTAATTTTTGGATAAGAAATGAATGAGTTATGATTGTTTCCGTGGGACTGCTCAAACTGAAATTTTCTGAAAATATGTTCTTGATATGTTCTTGTAGTTTTATTGTTGCAGGCTTCGTTGGGGATCGACGGGTGATCGCTGCTGTGTTTAGGTATATCAAGGATGATGTTGGGATGATTGTTGGTGTTTCGTTTCGTGTCGTTAGGCACTTGGTTGTATTAGAAGCCGTAGGAATTGTTTTGGTGTCAAAGGTCGTGTTCACGGATTGGGTTGCGTTGTTTGTGATGCGTAGTTGTTTTGGGGCATTTGTTTGAGTTTGAATAAGTGTCTTAGCATCCTAAGAATGGGTCTTGAGGTATGATTAGGTCACAAGTGTAGGGAATTTCGTTTTTTCGCGATTCCAGCACCTACACGGACCCGTAGCTGGACCCTGGCACGGGGTCCGTGCTTTTTTTACTTCAAAATGCGAATTTCCAGCATGTACCCGGACTCCTACACGGGGTCCGTGTACCCCTTTAAAAAAAATTTTAAAAAAAATTATTATTTTTTTTAAAATTTGCTTCGGGGTTCTATATCATGGTTTAGTACGATGGTTAAAATTTATTTTTGTAAAAATATAGGATTTGTTTTGGGGTTAGTAATATAAAATATAGGATATGTTTTGGGGGTTCTATGTCATGGTTTAGTACGATGATTAATCGAGGTCAAGTCCTGAGCGATTTAGAATGTCATAAGATATTTATTTACTTCGGTGGTGAGCACGAGTACCTACGTCTAAGCAATGAAATATAAGGGTTTGAACTCATGTTAGCATGTGCAGCAGTGGTCCCAATTGAGATCCAACGAATCCCTCAACGCCAAGTAAGTATGTTCGACGTGCAAAGAAAATATTTTAAGTTTTTGAGGTATGCTAAATGTCTTGTGACCAAATTATGTATGGGTTTGGAAGTCGGTGAACGTGGCCGAGGACCTCTCCCCCCCGTTAAAGTATGAACTGGTTTAGATCAGGATTGGGAAGCAGTAAAGCATGACCAGGGAGCAATCCACCCGTTAAAGTATGAACGGGGATCTTATGTATGTGGGATTGGAAAGCGGTAAAGTATGACCAAGGACCAATCCACATAGTACTGTGGTTTAGTCTTATCAGGCACTTTTATGTATGCGTCACTTGCTTTGAAACATGCCTCTAAGCAAAATTATGTTATGTATGCTCAAGTATGTATGAAGCAAGCATGTTTACGAAAAATTTTATGTTGATGGCACGTCTATGTATGTATGTACGTATGTTCAAGCTTATGTATGAGGTATTCAAGTTTCATGTATGTACGCTCTATTTTAAATATGTATGTGGTTTTATTACGTATTACTTGCTACTTTCAGTTTATACATGTTGAGTCTTTAGACTTACTAGACTTGATCGATGCAGGTGATGATGAGTTTGAGGAGGCGAGGGGTGGGGACCAATGAGCCGGCTTGGACTGCGTAGGAGGCTAAACCCGAGGACCGCCCACGTTTTATTTTAAGATTTTAAGCATGACAAATTTTAATACTCTGATTTCAAGTTTGGTTTACGATATTCAAACACGTATTTTTTCTTTAACAAAACTTTGATTGTGATCTTTATGTTGCAAATATTTTGGATGAATAGTTTAATGATTCCGCAAATTGAATGTTTGTTTCTTGTTTAAAGAAAAAATTTATTTTCCGCAAATTTTAAAATAGTTAAAAGTACGGTACGTTACATAACCACAACAGAAATGACCGAAGGAGTTGGCATCGGAGCCATCACAACCTGAGGCACAAATGGGACATCCTCAACTATATAGCCTTAAGCTCAAGAAAAGAAGACAGCGGGCGTGCAGAGTGATGAAACTTAAAATTAATAATTTATTATATGTTAAAACTTATATTTTAAAATTTAAGTTTCATTAAAATTATAAAATTATGTTATTTTAGTATTGTTTGTTTATATTTAAATATCTTACTAAATATGTTTTATTTTAAGGTTTTCTATGTGTTTGTAAAATAATGATAACTCAAGCTAGAAAATTCAAATGGAGGTGATTCAGACATGTTTGAAATTCTTGAGAAATTATCTACAACTTTGCAGAAGACATGATTGCCTAAAAAGTTGGTTAAGATGATCAAATTGTGAAAATATCAAAAAGAGGACAAATTTACTTTCACTATGACCAGCATATAGTAAAAAAATCATAATTATTTCAATATTTAACCAAATGAGGTGAACCAAGTGGCCAAATTCATCTACAAAAAATTCCACACATGTTTGCTGTTTTGAGTAGAGTCAAATTCGGTGATTAAAGTTATGGAACAAAGCATTGAAAGAAGGGACATGGAATTGAAGTTGGAGGAGACAAAGACTACTATTACAACTACATGGCATTAATAAAATTTTTGACCCTTTCTCTCATTTGGCCTATAAATAGAGGCCTTGTGCTAGCTTGAGAATCATTCTATCTCATTGTAAAATATAGTGTGAGTGTGTATAAAAGTTCTAAGTTTCAATATATTTTTCATTTTCCCAATTATGAGTGATGTTTTTAGTGTTGATCAAAAGTAAGCTCATGGAAAGCTAAATCTATTATGTCAAGGTGAAGAGGATGAATTCTTGGTGAAGTAAGATTGTTTATATTTTGTATATTCTTTCTTTATTTCTTTTCATTTTGCTAATTTCTTTTTATTGTAGGTATAAACATGAATTATTTGTTGTTATCAATTTACATCAAATGCTTGATGCCATTGAAGTGGTTATCTTGATTTGTTGTTTAATTTTGATACAATAAATATTTATCAATTATTATTGTTATATTATACATATATATATATTTATATAATTATATCATATATTTCATTTAGACGATAGCGTGGCTCTGCCGGTTGTTCTAAATGAAATATTATGAT
>NC_133315.1:5606262-5607741 GCF_012295235.1 Primulina huaijiensis
AATAATAATAATAATCAAGAACATGATCAATTAAGAACACTTAGGCACCATATGAACCCTATTAGAACTAGTGCCCCATCTTGTTTAGTTTTTCCTCCTGATGCATCTAATTTCAACTTTAAACCTCAAATTATTCAACTTTTACCAAATTTTCATGGCTTAGATTCTGAAAATCCATATTTACATCTAAGAGAATTTGAGGAAGTTTGTAACATTTATAATGATCAAAATTGTAGCATGGATATAGTTCGATTAAAGCTTTTCTCTTTATCTTTAAAAGATAAAGCTAAAACATGGCTACAAAATTTGAGATCAAGTTCAATAAGATCATGGGAAGAAATGCAACAACAATTTCTCAAAAAAAATTTTCCTTCCCATAGAACAAACTCTTTTAAAAGACAAATTACTACTTTTTCTCAAAAACAAGGAGAAACATTTTATCAATGTTGGGATATATATAAAAAAATTACTTAATACATGCACACATCATGGTTTTGAAACATGAAGAATAGTTTCTCACTTTGAATGAAGGTTTAATACCTAAAGATTGGCAAATGATAGAATTCATGTGTAATGGAAATTTTGAAGATAAAAACCCAAATGAAGCTATGGAGTATTCGGATTCATTAGCAGAAAATGCTCAAAATTGGGATAATATAGGCACAATAGAACCACCAACAACTAAAATCAATAATTCAACAAATGGGGGTGGTATATATAATCTTAAAGATGATATAGATATTCAAGATAAACTTTCATCTTTAACAAGAAAAATTGAGTCATTAGAAATGAAAAAGAGTGGTCAATTAAAAAGTATTCAAGAAATTGTTTGTCATATATGTGATACACATGATCATGCTACAAAAGATTGTCCAACATTACCTTCATTTAAAGAATGTCTCCATGAACAAGTAAATTTTGTTAACAATTATAAAAAAACCAGTACTAGATCCTTTTTCAACATCATATAATCCTGGATGGAAAAATCATCCTAATTTTAGTTGGAGGAATGATAATAATGCATAACCCTCACAAAAATATTTTCAAAATAACCAAAATCATCAAGGTTATATTCCTTATGTTACACCTCCAAGAAAAAACTTTGAAGATGTAATTCATGCATTTATCCAAAAGCAAGAATCTATCAATATTCAAAACAGTCAATCTATGAGTGATTTGAAAGAAACTCTTGCAAAATTTGCATATGCACTTAATATTCATGAAAAAGGAAAATTTCCATCTCAACCTCAACCTAATCCTAAAAATCAAAATCAAGAATTAAAAAATGAAAAAATTGATCAAATAAAATCTGTTATTACCCTTAGAAGTGGTAAAATAGTTAATGATCCATATAGTAATGAAAACAAGGATCATTTAAAATCAAAGAGTAAGGATGATAATCCTGATACTTTTGAGAATGATGATACCTTAAATTCTAAAAATAATATGTTGAATGATAAATCATCTGAAATAGTAAAT
>NC_133315.1:5608267-5610525 GCF_012295235.1 Primulina huaijiensis
ATAAATAATAATATTCCATTATTAGACGCTATTAAACAAGTACCTTCATATGCAAAATTTTTAAAAGACTTATGTACTGTGAAGAGAAAATTGCATGTGAAGAAGAAAGCATTCTTGGCTGAACAAGTAAGTTCTATTCTTCAAAATAATTCTAGTTTAAAATATAAAGATCCTGGTTGTCCAACAATTTCATGTATTATTGGAGAAAATAAAATTAAAAAAGCTTTGTTAGATTTGGGAGCAAGTGTGAATTTACTTCCTTATTCAGTTTATGAAAAACTTAATTTAGGAGAATTAAAACCCACTTCTGTTACTCTCTTACTGGCGGATAGGTCAATCAAAATACCTAGAGGTATTGTAGAAGATGTGTTGGTTCAAGTTGATAAATTCATATATCCTGTAGATTTTATTGTTTTGGATACACAACCAATAGAAGTACATAATGAAATTCCAGTAATATTGGGACGACCATTTCTAGCAACTTCAAATGCTTTAATTAATTGTCGAAATGGAATAATGAAATTGTCTTTTGGAAATATGACTCTAGAACTTAATGTGTTCAATTTATGTAAACAACCAAGTATTAATGAAAATGAATATGATAATGAAATTGAAACAATTATGGAAGAAAATATACAAGAAGAAAACTTAAATCAACAATCTGAAGTTTTTTCAATAGAAAGTTTTGAGTCTGAAAATAATTTTAAAAAAGATGATAATACAAAACTTGAATTAAAAGTTTTACCATTCGAATTGAAATATGTATTTCTTGGTGAAAATAAAACATTTCCTGTTGTAATTTCTTCCACTCTTCTACCAAATCAAGAAGAAGATTTAATTAAATTACTTAAGAAATATAAAAATGCAATTGGATGGACTTTGAAAGATATAAAAGGTATAAATCCTTTAATTTGCACACATAAAATTCATTTGGAAGAAAATGCTAAAACATATCAACAACCACAAAGAAGGTTAAATCCACATATGAAAGAAGTTGTTAAGAATGAAGTATTAAAACTATTAGACGCTGGAATTATCTATCCAATCTCAGATAGTAAATGGGTAAGTCCAACACAAGTAGTACCTAAAAAGTCAGGCATCACTGTTATAAAAAATGAAAAGGGAGAGTTATTACAAGCTAGGATTCCATCTAGTTGGCGTATGTGTATTGATTATAGAAAATTAAATGATGCAACTAGAAAAGATCATTTCCCACTACCATTTTTAGATCAAATTCTAGAAAAAGTAGCAGGAAATTCTTATTACTGTTTTCTTGATGGGTATTCGGGGTATTATCAAATACCTATATCATTAGAAGATCAAGAAAAAACTACTTTCACTTGTCCTTTCGGAACTTTTGCATTTAAAAGAATGCCATTTGGTTTATGTAATGCTCCGGCTACTTTTCAAAGATGCATGTTAAGTATTTTCAGTGATATGATTGAAGAATTTGTAGAAGTTTTTATGGATGATATAACTGTTTTTGGAAACTCATTTGAAAATTGTCTTAAAAACCTAGAAGAAGTATTAAAACGATGTGAAGAAAAAAATCTTGTTTTAAATTGGGAAAAATGTCATTATATGGTTAAATCTGGGATTGTGTTAGGTCATGTGATATCTGAAAAAGGAATTGAAGTTGATAAAGCCAAAGTTGATGTTATTGCTAATTTAACATCACCAAAAACGGTCAAAGAAGTTCGATCATTCTTGGGTCATGCAGGTTTTTATAGAAGGTTTATAAAAAATTTCAGCATAATATCTAAACCAATTTCGAATCTTTTAACAAAAGATACACAATTTGAATGGACTCAGAAATGTGAAAATGCTTTTAAAAAAATAATTAATCTTTTAATTACATCACCTATTTTACAACCTCCAGATTGGTCTTTACCATTTGAATTAATGTGTGATGCAAGTGATTATGCTATAGGAGCTGTGTTAGGACAGAGAAAAGAAGGAAAACCGTATGCAATCTATTATGCTAGTAGAACCTTAAATAGTGCCCAAATAAATTATTCAACTACTGAAAAAGAATTACTTTCAGTAGTATTTGCATTAGATAAGTTTCGATCTTATTTAATTGGTTCTACTACTATTGTGTACACTGATCATTCTGCCGTAAAATATTTATCAAATAAACAAGATGCTAAGCCAAGATTAATACGGTGGATTTTATTGTGACAAGAATTTGATATTATAATTAAAGATAAAAAAGAAAAAGAAAATGTCGTAGCTGATCATTTATCTAGAATAATGAC